>NC_080380.1:94290353-94586195 GCF_014773155.1 Arachis stenosperma
TAATGATGTGCTAAAATAAAGAACAAATGGGTAAAATAGGCTCAAAATTGGTTTGCAATAGATAATGAAAAGGTTAAGGCCATATGGGTATGTAAGCTTAGTGAAACAAGGCCTCAATCATATAAGTGTATGCATACATTAAACAATGGAAATATAGAATCAAGCAAGACAAACATCCCAATTTTAGAGAGAAAACACACACCAAAATTAAAATATTGGTTGATAAAATGCAACCAATCAAATAAGCTCAAAATCTCACTGGTTTTGTGTGTTCAAGCTTTAAACCATGTTCCAAAATAATATTTCTTTCTTACAAGTTTTTCAAAAAGTTTTATTTAAATTAGTGAAATGCTCTAAAAGGTTTCTTGAAAAAGAAAATATTACTTCAACCAAGTGGTAAAATATGCAAAAAAATCAAACAAATATGCAATCAAACATGCAAATGCGACAATGAACAAACAAATAAAATAAAAAATTTGGTGTTGAGTCAAGAAATAACTAACCCATGGAGATCGGTATCGACCTCCCCACACTTAAAGATTGCACCGTCCTCGGTGCATGCTGAGATGTGCAGGTGGACAGGTTGTTCCAACTGATGCTTTTCTTCAAGATTCTGCAGATGGACTTGTCTGTCTCCCCATGTAAACGTCTTCTGTTTCCCTTTCGGGTGGCCATCCTGAAAGAAAAAGGAAAGAAAAGTAACCCAGAAATAAAGATAAGAAAATAAATGAAGTATGGGTGGGTTAATGCCAATTGATAGGGGTCTCATTTACATGGAAGCTTCAACATGTACGTAAGAAAACAATAGAAGCCATGGCATACCAGTGGTATAAAATTTGTAACATAGGGGAGGAGAGTGGGTAATGGAAGTATCAATACAAGCTCATGTCAATGCAAATAGAGTGCAAGTATCATAAAAGATTGGCATTGGCAGATAATTAATATCATCCCACAGTGTAAAACAAGTTACCAAAATAAATTCAAGAAAATATGCAACGGTTGAATAAGAAAATTTTTTAACACCAATAAAAAATTCAGAAAAGGAAAGAAAAATATGCACAATTTTAAAATGCAATGAATGAAATATGCAAATAAATGAAGTAAAATAGGATGAAGGTGAAAAAGAATGAGAAGTGAAAGAAATAAAGTAAGAAAGAAAGAAGAAAGAAGAAAACATAGAAGAAATTAGGATTGGGGAAGAAAAGATAAGATATTTGGTAAATTAGGATAAGCTGTGCGGTGCAAGCGACGCAGACGCGTGGGGCACGCGGTCGCGTCGGTCACGCGGTCGCGTCGATCACGCGGTCGCGTGACTCAATTTATGCTATTGGCACGAGGGCAGCCTCGCGCTCGCACAACTCTCTGTTCAAAATCTTATTTTGCCAAATTTTGGGTGACGCGATCGCGTAGGGCATGCGATCGCGTGAGTGGGCTTTAAAGGAATATGACGCGGTCGCGTGGGTTACGCAGCCGCGTGGGAAGGATTATGCGTTCAGCACTAATCCCGCACCACTCTCGAACAACTTTCAGGTGTGCACCACTTTGACGTCGAAATCTTGGTCACGCGGTCGCGTGGGAGGCCATTATTCCCATATGACGCGGTCGCATCAGCGACGCGGTCGCATGGGGTGATTTATGCCATTGGCACGGCTCCTGCCACGCTCCAGCGTTACTCTCTGCTTGTTTTTATTTTCTCCCTTCTCCTTGCGACGCGGACGCGTCGCTGATGCGATCGCGTCGCGTGCCATTTTATATATATATATATATATATATATATATATATATGCAAGTATGCAGCATGCAATGCTAATATGAATGTTATGCAAAACTCCAGGTTCAATACAATAAAATAAAATAAAACTTGAAAACAAATAAAACTGAATAAAAATGAAAAAGGAATGATCATACCATGGTGGGTTGTCTCCCACCTAGCACTTTTAGTTAAAGTCCTTAAGTTGGACATTTGATGAGCTTCCTGTCATGGTGGCTTATGCTTGTACTGATCCAGGAATCCCCACCAATGTTTGTATCTCCAGTAACCTCCGGGGTCCCAGACTAAGCATGTAAAGCCCTTACGAAGCTTCAAACAGATTCTTAGGCTCCCGGGGTGACAAATGTCAGAACAGATTCCAGGATCCCAAACCTTACCTTTACACCCGTTTTTGTCTTGATCTGCATTTTTCCAGCCGGGTGAAAGGTGATCTGAATTCTCACTGCAGCGACCAAACAGCTTCCTAGACCCATTCAGTTGTGCTCTATACCAACGTTTGCGTTTAAACTTAAAGCTTCCAACCATAATGAACCTTGCAGGACAATTCTTACCACTGGCCATCTTCCGCTTACTCTTAATGTCACAAAGAGCTCTAAGTTGACCATCCGCCTCCAGTAGCCCATATTCAAGTGGAATTAGAAAGCTAAGGGATATGAATTTTACCCACTTGAATGTTGTGAAGGATGATGGCGACTTAGGGGGAGGTATTTTTAATGAGATTGAAAGCTCCACTCCCTTGTGCTCTTTTTGGATAACTACCACCTCTTTGCAAGCTTTTTCAATTTCAACCTCTTCCTCTTGGTAGCTCTCTTCCAATTCAATCTTCTTTTCATTGCTTTCCAAGGGCATGGGAGGTTGTGCTTCTTCTTCTTGAATCTCCATCTCTTGATCAACCTCTTCCAAGGCTTCAACTGTGATGTGCCTTGGAGGTTGTACACCCTCCTCAGCATCAATTTCAAACGTCTTGGAAGGGGGTTCTATGACTGGACTTTCCCATGGAGGTTCTGTATCTCCTAAGTCTTCAACCACTTCTTCCTCTACAACTATTATGGCTTCCTCCACTTGTTCTAATACAAAGCCATGTTCTTCATTGTCCACCAAAGTTTCTAGTATCTCCTTCATGCTTTGCTCTTCTTTTGATTCTCCACGTGTAGCCATGGGAGTTCTTTGAGTGCTCAGATATTGGGAAGCTATTATATTTACTAACTCGACTAAGGTGTCCGCAAAATTTTGCACACTCTTATTTATCCTTTCTTGCCTTTCTGAAGAACTTTGAAGAAAAACACGAAGTCTGTCATCCATTGGAGGTTGGGGTGGATATGAGGATTCATTGGTTGGGAGAGAGGGTTCATAATAGGAAGGTGGTTCATCTTGATAATTATATGGAGATGGGGAATATTGAGGTGGTGGTTCTTGTGAGTAATTGGGTTGGAATTGGGGTGGTTCTATATATGGTTCATATGGCTCATAAGGTGGTTGGTATGGTAGTTGAGGGTTAGGGTCATATGGAGGTGAATGGCGGAAAGGGACTTGTGAGTTTGGTGGGTTGAGGTTGTGTTGAAAGGATGATCTCTGAGCATAGGGTGGGGCTTGTTGGTAGCTACAAGGTGGTCCACCATATCTATCAGCTTGGGATGCATTGTAGCCTGGTCTTTGTCCATGATATCTAGGATGGTGTTGTTGCCTAAAGGGTTGATTAGATCCTCTTGGATCCATCCATCCTTGATTGGTCTGACCTTGATGCATATTCCTGCTGTGGTTTCTATTTCCTTCAACAAAGTTAGAACCAAACTTAAAGTGAGAGAGGTGAGAATTTATAGTAGTTACCAGAAATAAGGGGGAAAAAGGAGAAACAAATAAACAAGTAAAAGAAAAATATTTTTTTTTATTGAAAAATATTTACAATAACTAATAATAAGGCACACGTTTGCAATTCCCCCGCAACGGCGCCATTTTGACGTTAAGATTTTTGCCAGTAAAGAATTTCATAAAAACAATCGCGTTGTAAATATAGTCTCTAAACCGACAGAAATCCCTTCGTACAAACATTTTGGTTGTCACAAGTAACAAACCCCTAAATAAATTGATAACCGAGTATTCAAACCTCGGGTCGTCTTCTCAAGGAATTGCAGGGAAGTATGTTCTTATTATTGGTTATGGAGATTGTAAAATTGGGGTTTCAAGAGTGAGGAGTGAATATGGCAATTAATTTAAATAGCAATTAGAATAAATAAATACTGTAAAGCAAACTTTTGGTAAGGTAGGAGAAATTGGAAATCCAGACTTAGTTATTCTTATCAATAATAGTGAAAGTTGAATCTTAATTCCACTTGGTTAACCTTTACTAAAGCAAAGGAAAGTCAAGGGACTAATTAGTTGACCTTCGAATCCTATTTATTTCTTAAGAAAATGTTGGGATTATTGAAGTTCAGTCCGATTAGCAAAGATAACAGTTATCAATTATGTTGAGCTAAGATAACTCCTGAGTTACTGATTTCTTAACCAAGACCAAAAGGAAAGAAAATTGTATCTACTGGAATAAAAATTGTCTTTAGATTGGGGATAATAAAAAGGAACAATCATAAACTGAAATACCTCAAATATCATTAAATAAGAAAATCATCATGAAAGTGGCATAGGCCAAATAGGCAACATAACTAATACAAGGAATAAAGTATCTAAAAATAGGAAATAAATATAAAGTAAAAGAACATTGAACCTGGGATCGAGAGTCACTCCCAAAACTAAGACAAGTCCTAAATCCTAAATCCTAAAGAGAGAGAGGAGAGAACCACTCTCAAAACTAAATCTAAATCATGGAAAGTGAATTATGAGAGCATGATTATGAATGGATGCATTTTCCCACTTTATAGCCTCTAATCTGTGTTCTCTGGGCCGAAAACTGGGTCAGAAACAGCCCAGAAGTCACTTCCAGCACTTTCTGGTCCGTACAGGTCGCGGAAAAGTGACGCGGCCGCATGGCTCAAGCGGTCGCGCGGGTTGCGTTCTTGCCAGGTCTTACGTCCGCGTGAGTCACGCGTTTGCGTCACCTGGCGTTGGGGCAACTATGGCAAATTATATATCAAATCGAAGCCCCAGACGTTAGCTTTCTAATGCAACTGGAACCGCATCGTTTGGACCTCTGTAGCTAAAGTTATAGCTGTTTGAGTTCGAAGAGGTCAGGCTGGACAGCTTAGCAATTTCTCCAACTTATTGTATTTCTTCCACTTTTGCATGCTTCCTTCCCATCCTCCAAGCCATTCCTGCCTTATAATATCTGAAAACACTTAATACACATATCAAGGCATCTAATGGTAATAAGAGAGGATTAATAATAAGCAAATATAAGTCCGAAGAAACATGTTTTCAATCAAAGCACATAATGAGGAAGGCAAATGTAAAACCATGCAAATAGTATGAATAAGTGGGTAAAGAGTTGATAAAAACCACTCAATTGAGCACAAGATAAACCATGAAATAGTGATTTATCATATATCCCTTGTACATAAACACCACAGACACATGCCTCAATTTTGAAACCCTTGGTGCCTAGCATTGTTTCTTATTATGTTTCTTTCTTTTTCACTTTTATTTCTCTTTCTCTTTTCTTATTGGGATCTTATTGTTTATTTAGTCTCAAAGGGTGTGTCTCAAACATAGGACTCAGGATAGATAGTTGCTTTCTTTCCTTATTTGGTGAACCAACTTAGCTTACTAATCATCCTACCACAAACATTCAGAATGCACTTCATAAAATAACTCAACTCTTGTTCTTTTCATAACATTTTCTTTTTGATTAACTTAAAGAGACAAGCATACAAGTAAGAAAGATGAAAGTGAACACTCAAGACATTAAGCTAGCACATTTAACCTAAGCAACGAAATTTAAATGCAGAATTAAAAGTCCTAAACTACTCATGGAAGCATGTTCTATTTCATACATGATTTTCCTTATTTAAAGCTTTGAAAAAAGGTAAACTAAGAAGGAACTTCACCACCTTTCACTTGTTGGCATGCTCATTCCCTGAGATTGATTGAATTCCTGCAACACTATTGAAAGTTGCTTGTTCTCCAAGCACATGGAAAAGGGTTAGCGTGCATGTGTGCTTGTGAGCTTCAGAACTTAACTTGGTGTGTGAACACCAAACTTAGTTCTTTGCTTACTTGACAAATTGGATGCATGTAAGAACCTTGTGTGCTTTTTATTAAGAAACAACTATGAGCTAAAAAGATAATCTATATCTTAGAGGTTAAGCCTCTGTCAAGTAAGTTCTCTAATTGCTAGAGGAATGCTTCATCACTAAGGGTTGCAATGCACTCTTCAGCTGGAGTTTTGGTGGAACACCAAACTTAGAGCCCTATATTCACCCTTGAATTGTTTTTGGTGTGTAACACCAAACTTAGCTCCTCACACTATAGAGAATCCAACTTGAAATTTTTGTTGAAAGACTTATGAAAAGAGAATTACCTCAGGTTGGGTTGCCTCCCAACAAAGTGCTTTTTTAGCGTCGCTAGCTCGACAATTCTTTCCTTAGTTGAGGTTATACTTCTGTTTGGGGGTCTGCCTCAAGCTGCCCAAGTAGTGTTTGAGTCTTTGTCCATTCACAGTGAACTTTCTCTTTGAGCCTTCTTCCATTATTTCTATGTGTCTGATAAACCCATATTTCATGGTTTATCTTGTACTCAATTGAGTGGTTTTTATCAACTCTTTACCCACTTATTCATATTATTTGCATGGTTTTTACATTTGCCTTCTTAATTATGTGCTTTGATTGAAAACATGTTTCTTTGGACTTATATTTGCTTATTATTAATCCTCTCTTATTACCATTAGATGCCTTGATATGTGTGTTAAGTGTTTTCAGATATTATAAGGCAGGAATGGCTTGGAGGATGGGAAGGAAGCATGCAAAAGTGGAAGGAATACAATAAGTTGGAGAAATTGCTAAGCTGTCCAGCCTGACCTCTTCGCACTCAAACGGCTATAACTTTAGCTACATAGGTCCAAATGACGCGGTTTCAGTTGCGTTGGAAAGCTAACGTCCGGGGCTTCGATTTGATATATAATTTGCCATAGTTGCTCTGACGCCAGGCGACGCGAACACGTGAGTCACGCGGACGCGTGACCTGGCAGGAATGTAACCCGCGCGGCCGCGTGAGCCATGCGGCCGCGTCACTTTTTTGCGACCTGTACGGACCAGAAAGCGTTGGAAGTGACTTATGGGCTGTTTTTGACTCAGTTTTCGGCCTAGAGAACACAGATTAGAGTTTATAAAGTGGAGGAATGCATTCATTCATAATCATGCTATTCATAATTCACTTTTTCATAATTTAGATGTGGTTTTCAAAGAGTGAGGTTCTCTCCTCTCTCTTAGGATTAGGATTAGGATTTTTAGAAACTAGGATTTAGGACTTCTCTTGGTTTTTAAGAGTGACTCTCGATTCAGGTTCAATGTTCCTTTTTATTTATTTTTCCAATCAAATTTATGAACTATTCCATGTTTAGATTGATCTCCTTAATTACTGTTATTTGAGATATTTTAGATTGATGATTGGTGTCTTTTATTTATATAAATAATTTGGATTTTTCTGTTTCCCTTTTGGCTTTGGTTGAATAATTGGTGACTCTAGAGTTATCAAACTCATTGTTGATTGAAAATTGGATTTCTTCATTTCATTAATTCATATTCCAATAACTCTAGCCTTTCCCAAGGAAAGACTAGGACCTGAGGAATCAGAATTAATTCATCCACTTAACTTACCTTCATAGTTAGAGGTTAACAAGGTGGGAGAAAAATCCAATTCTCATCACAATTGATAAGGATAACTAGGTTAGGACTTCCAGTTCTTACATCTTGCCAAAAGTTTATTTTACAATCATTCATTTACTTTTATTGCTTTGAAAATATACCTGTGCCCATTGCCCAACTAACCTTTTACCTTAATCCAAAACCCCAAACACACTTTTTCATAACCAATAATAAGAACATACCTCCCTGCAATTCCTTGAGAAGACGACCCGAGGTTTAAATACTCGGTTATCAATTTTAAAAAGGGGTTTGTTACTTGTGACAACCAAAACGTTTGTACGAAGGGATTTCTGTTGGTTTAGAGACTATATCTACAACGCGACTGTTTTTATGAAATTCTTTACTGGCAAAAATCCCAATGTCAAAATGGTGCCGTTGCCGGGGAATTGCAAATGTGTGCCTCATTATTGGTTATTGTAAATATTTTTCAAAAAAAAAATAAATAAAAATATTTTTCTTTTACTTGTTTATTTGTTTTCTCTTTTTTTCCCCCTTATTTCTGATATCTATTATGAATTCTCACCCCTCTCTCTTTGAGTTCCGTTCTAACTTTGTTGAAGGAAATAGAAACCACAGCAGGAATATGCATCAAGGTCAGACTAATCAAGGATGGATGCAGTCAAGAGGACCTAATCAACCCTTTAGGCAACAACACCCTCCAAGATATCATGGACAACGACCATTCTACAATGCATACCCAGCTGAAAGATATGGTGGACAACCTTGTAACTACCAACAAGCCCCACCCCGTGCCTATAGACCATCCTCTCAACATGACCTCGAACCACCACACTCACAAGCTTCTTTTCGCCATTCGCCATCATACGATCCTTATCCGCCCATATACCAATCCAATTACTCCCAAGAACCACCACTTCCCCATACACATTACCCATATCCATCAAAGTCAGAATCACAGGGTAGCCTCGAAGAATCAATAAACAATGTACTATAGTCTTTCATCAACTGGAGCAAGCAATGGTGGAGAGGTTAAAACAATTATCTTCCAGACGCTCAACCCCTCAATAGACCCCCATGGCTTTATGCGGAGAATCCAATGAAAAGAGCAGTACAGAGAAGACGCTAGAAACTCCAGTGAACAGTATAGAGCATAACTTCATATTAGAACAAGTAGAGGAAGCTGTCACCGCAGAAGAGGAAGAGTCGGTTGTTGTGGAGAACTCCGTCAAGGATGTTACACTTGACGCTGAGGAGGATTTTGCACCGCCTCCAATGCAAATATCTTATGAAGAACTGGATGGAATAACCCAGGACGCAGGTTTCATTGATGATGATGATCACGAGTCCTGTTCTCTTAGTGACGACCTTGCATCCGCAAGTGATTTCTCTGAAACAGAAGAATCTTCCCTGAGTGAACATGAAGATGATGCTGAGGTAGATTTTTCTCAACCTCCAATATATGACTCGAGCGATGATGAGGGAGAAATTGAAGACTCTGATCAAGAGATGGTTGAAGTGGAAGAATTCACAGAAGATTATAAGGGAGTAGAACTTACAGAACCAATGGAAACACCTATCCCAAGGCCGTTACCGCCCACCACAAACTACAAGTGGGTAAAATCCTTGTCTTTTATCTTCAATATTCCACTTGAATATGGTTTGCTTGAAACAGATGGCCAGCTTAGAGCTCTCTGCGGCTTTAAGAGTAAAAAGAAAATGGCTCATACTCAGAGCCGGTGCACGAGGTTCAATAAGATTCCACGCTTCAACTCGAAGTGCAAGGATTGGTATCATGCTCAATTGAGTGGATCACGGAGATCGTTTGGTCACCGTGGTGAGAATCTAATTTCCAAACCACCCAGATGGAAAGTATAGATCAAAACGAAAGCGGATTTGGAACCAAAGTTTGGGATCCTGGAAAATATTCTGATATTTATCACCCCGGGAGCCTGAAAATCTGTTTGAAGCTGCTCAGAAGTTTCACATGCCTAGTTTGGGACCCCTGATGCTATTGGCATTCCAAGCATTGGTGGAGATTTTTGGATGAATTTAAACACAAGCCGCCATAACAGGAAGCTCAACCAACGTCCAACTTAAGGACTTTAACTAAAAGTGCTAGGTGGGAGACAACCCACCATGGTATGATCGTTCTTTTTCAATTTATTCTATTTCGTTTTGTTTGTTTTTGAGTTTTATTTTATTTTATTGAACCTGGAATCATGCATAGCATTCACATTAAGCATTACATTCTGCATACTGCACTCTGCATTTTTCAAAAAAAAAGGAAAAAACACGCAAGTGGCGCGGCAGCGTCGCTGACACGTCCGCGTCACTAGTGCGCGAGGAAGAAAAGCATTGAACAGAGAGTCGCACGAGAGCGTGGCTGGAGCCGCACCTTTAGCATCATTTAACCCCACGCAATCGCGTCGCTCACGCGACCGCGTCATGTGGAACTTTGGCCTCCCACGCGACCG
Organism: Arachis stenosperma; assembly: GCF_014773155.1. Classification (NCBI taxonomy): domain Eukaryota; kingdom Viridiplantae; phylum Streptophyta; class Magnoliopsida; order Fabales; family Fabaceae; genus Arachis; species Arachis stenosperma. The sequence goes on from NC_080380.1 coordinate 94,300,370, forward strand.
CGTCACCCACGCGGCCGCGTGCCCTGAAAATCGACGTCAAAAAGGTGCATGGCCGAAAGTTGTGCTGGAATTGGGCTGGACTCGTGCTAGAAGCCCAAGTCCTCCCACGCGAACGCATGCCCCACGCGGCCGCGTCATTTTTCAAAAATAGCCATCCACGCGATCGCGTCACCCAAAAATTTGGCAAAATAAGATTTTGAACAGAGAGTTGTGCGAGCGCGAGGCTGCCCTCGCGCCAGTAGCATAAATTAAGTCACGCGACCGCGTGACCGACGCAACCGCGTCGATTAACTTACAGTGCAAGTCGCGCGACTGCGTGCCCCACGCGTCCGTGTCGCTTGCGCCGCACATGTTATCCTAATTTGCCAAATATCTTATTTTTTCTTCCCCAATCCTAATTTCTTCTATCTTTTCTTCTTTCTTCTTTCTTTCTTACTTTACTTCTTTTCCTTCTCATTTTTCTTATCTTTTATTTTATTTTACTTAATTTATTTGCATTTCTCATTCATCGCATCTTAATTTTGTGCATATTGTTTTTATTTTCTTTTCTGAATTTTTTATTTTGCCATTGGTGTTAAAAAAAAATTTCTTAATCTACTGTTGCATCTTTTCTTGAATTTATTTTGGTAACTTGTTTTACACTGTGGGATGATATTAATTATCTGCCAATGCCAATCTTTTATGATACTTGCACTCCATTTGCATTGGCATGAACTTGTATTGATACTTCAATTACCCACTCTCCTCCCCTATATTACAAATTTTATACCACTGGTATGCCATGGCTTCTATTATTTTCTCACGTACATGTTGAAGCTTCCATGTAAATGAGACCCTTATCATTTGGCATTAACCCACCCATACTTTATTTATTTTCTTATCTTTATTTCTGGGTTACTTTTCTTCCCTTTTTCTTTCGGGATGGCCACCCGGAAGGGAACCGGAAGACGTTTACATGGGGAGATAAACAAGTCCCTCTGCACAATCCTTGATGAAAGGCATCAGTTGGACCAACCTGTCCACCTGCACATCTCAGCATGCACCGAGGACGGTGCAATCTTTAAGTGTGGGGAGGTCGATACCGATCTCCATGGGTTAGTACTTTCTTGTCTCAACACCAATGTTTAAATTTTCTTTGTAGATTAGTTGTTGCATTTGTATATTTGTTTGATTTTTGCATATTTTACCACTTGGTTAAAGTAATATTTTCTTTTTCAAGAAACCTTTTAGAGCATTTCACTAATTTGAATAAAATTTAATGTTACACTTGTTTGAAGAAATATTATTTTGGAACATGGTTTAGAGTTTGGACACACAAAACCTGTGAGATTTTGAGACTATTTGAATTGGTTGCATTTTATTAACCAAAAATTTGTTTTAGTGTGTATTTTTCTCTCTAAAATTGTGATCTTTGTCTTGCTTAATTCTATATTTCCATTATTTGATGTATGCATGCACTTACATGATTGAGGCATTTGTTTCACTGAGCTTACATACCCATATGGCCTTACCTTTCATTATCCCTTACAAACCAATGTTGAGCCTATTATACCCCATTATTCTTTACTTTAGCACATCATTAACTTTAAGCGGAAAACAATAATATCCTTAATTTGAATCCTTGGTTAGCTTAGACTAGTGAGAGTGCTCATGAATTAAGTGTGGGGAAGTGAATTTGGAAACATTTGGTTTGAGAATTGAGTATGTTAGAATTTTCTGAAAATGTGAAAGAAATGTTTAGGACATGATTCATGCATCCAATAATTTAATCATATGCATTGAAGAAAAAAAGAAGAGAAAAAGATCAAATAAGAAAAAGGGGACAAAATGCCCCAAAGTAAGTAGTGAAGGCAATGCATATGTACTGTACTTGAAATTAGAATGCATCAATATGTGGAAAACATGGTTAATGGATGGTTAGATGTTGTATTATGATTACATGGATTGTTTAAGTTAGGTGGGAAAGTTTCAGTTAATTAAGGATTCAGATTTTAGTCCACTTGGCCAAATACAATCCTACCTTGACCCTAACCCCATTACAACCCTTAAAAGACCTCTTGATATGTGCATTTATGCATTAAATTTTTTGTTGATTGGTAGAAGAAAAACAAGTCTTAGAAAGCAAGGTTAGTAGAGAATTGAGAGAATCGAACCTTAAACACTTGAGTGATTAAAGTGTATACACTACCAGTGAGGGTTCAATGCTCAATTCCTTGTTCCCGGCTTTCATGAGCTATTTTCTCCTTGCAAGTCTATTTGTACTTCATTTTTGTGATTTGAATTAGTGAAATCCAGTTCATATTTGTCTTGAAGAACTTATTTATTTTTAACCAAGTAGGTAGAAATATTCTGCATTTAGTTGCATTCATAGGTTACATCTCATACATTCTACCATTCCTCTTCATCTTTATAGCTTCTCTTGAGCTTAGCATGAGGACATGCTAATGTTTAAATATGGGGAGGTTGATAAACCCATATTTCATGGTTTATCTTGTGCTCAATTGAGTGGTTTTTATCAACTCTTTACCCACTTATTCATACTATTTGCATGGTTTTACATTTGCCTTCCTAATTATGTGCTTTGATTGAAAACATGTTTCTTTGGACTTATATTTGCTTATTATTAATCCTCTCTTATTACCATTAGATGCCTTGATATGTGTGTTAAGTGTTTTCAGATATTATAAGGTAGGAATGGCTTGGAGGATGGGAAGGAAGCATGCAAAAGTGGAAGGAATACAATAAGTTGGAGAAATTGCTAAGCTGTCCAGCCTGACCTCTTCGCACTCAAACGGCTATAACTTTAGCTACATAGGTCCAAACGACGCGGTTCCAGTTGCGTTGAAAGCTAACGTCCGGGGCTTCGATTTGATATATAATTTTCCATAGCTGCCCCGACGCCAGGCAACGCGACCACATGAGTCACGCGGACGCATGACCTGGCAGGAATGTAACCCGCGCGGCCGCGTGAGCCATGCGGCCGCGTCACTTTTCCGCGACCTGTACGGACCAGAAAGCGCTGGAAGTGACTTCTGGGCTGTTTTTGACTCAGTTTTCGGCCCAGAGAACACAGATTAGAGTTTATAAAGTGGAGGAATGCATTCATTCATAATCATGCTATTCATAATTCACTTTTTCATAATTTAGATGTGGTTTTCAAAGAGAGAAGTTCTCTCCTCTCTCTTAGGATTAGGATTAGGATTAGAAATTAGGATTTTTAGAAACTAGGATTTAGAACTTCTCTTGGTTTTTAAGAGTGACTCTCAATTCAGGTTCAATGTTCCTTTTTATTTATTTTTCCAATCAAATTTATGAACTGTTCCATGTTTAGATTGATCTCCTTAATTAATGTTATTTGAGATATTTCAGATTGATGATTGCTGTCTTTTATTTATATAAATAATTTAGATTTTCCTGTTTCCCTTTTGGCTTTGGTTGAATAATTGGTGACTCTAGAGTTATCAAACTCATTGTTGATTGAAAATTGGATTTCTTCATTTCATTAATTCATATTCCAATAACTCTAGCCTTTCCCAAGGAAAGACTAGGACCTGAGGAATCAGAATTAATTCATCCACTTAACTTACCTTCATAGTTAGAGGTTAACAAGGTGGGAGAAAAATCCAATTCTCATCACAATTGATAAGGATAACTAGGATAGGACTTCCAGTTCTTACATCTTGCCAAAAGTTTATTTTACAGTCATTCATTTACTTTTATTGCTTTGAAAATATACCTGTGCCCATTGCCCAACTAACCTTTTACCTTAATCCAAAACCCCAAACACACTTTTTCATAACCAATAATAAGAACATACCTCCCTGCAATTCCTTGAAAAGACGACCCGAGGTTTAAATACTCGGTTATCAATTTTAAAAAGGGGTTTGTTACTTGTGACAACCAAAACATTTGTACGAAGGGATTTTTGTTGATTTAGAGACTATATCTACAACGCGACTGTTTTTATGAAATTCTTTACTGGCAAAAATCCCAACGTCAGTGTCCATAAGGTGAGACTTTTTTGACTAGAAAGGGTCCCGACCATCTTGATTTGAGTTTCCCAGGAAAAAGTTTCAGTCTAGAGTTATAGAGAAGCACATGTTGCCCTTCTTCGAAACTTCTGGGTACCAAATTGAGATCATGTCTCCTTTTTGCTTTTTCCTTATAGATCTTGGTATTTTCATAGGCTTGAGATCTAAATTCTTCCAATTCTTGAAGCTGCAGGACCCTTTTTTCACCAGCAGCAGTGCTATCTAGGTTCAGTGTTTTAAGGGCCCAGGAGGCCTTGTGCTCCAGCTCTAATGGCAAGTGACAAGCAATACCATACACCAATTGATATGGGGACATCCCAATTGGTGTTTTGAAGGCTGTTCTGTATGCCCAAAGAGCATCATCTAGCTTCTTCGCCCAGTCCTTTCTTGATATCCCCACAGTCTTTTCCAGAATCCTTTTCAACTCTCGGTTAGATATCTTTGTTTGCCCACTTGTTTAGGGATGATAAGGTGTGGCAACCTTATGCTTCACCCCATATCGTAGGAGTAGGGCTTCCAATGGTCTATTGCAGAAATGGCTCCCTCTATCACTGATGAGGGCTCGTGGGACTCTGGTGCACGAAATTGCAATTACACTTTTGCAATCCCGCACAACTAACCAGCAAGTGCACTGGGTCGTCCAAGTAATACCTTACGTGAGTAAGGGTCGATCCCACGGAGATTGTCGGCTTGAAGCAAGCTATGGTTATCTTGTAACTCTTAGTCAGGAGATTAGTAATTCTCAGGTTTAATTGTGAAAAGTAGAAGAACATGAAATAAATACTTGTTTTGCAGTAATGGAGAACAGGTTGAGGTTTTGGAGATGCTCTATCTTCTGAATCTCTGCTTTCCTACTATCTTCTTCTTCAAGCACGCAAGGCTCCTTCCATGGCAAACTGTGTGTAGGGTTTCACCGTTGTCAATGGCTACCTCCCATCCTCTCAGTGAAAATGTTCAACGCGCTCTGTCACAGCACGGCTAATCATCTGTCGGTTCTCAATCAGGTTGGAATAGAATCCAGTGATTCTTTTGCGTTTGTCACTAACGCCCAGCCTTCAGGAGTTTGAAGCTCGTCACAGTCATTCAATCCTTGAATCCTACTTTGAATACCACAGACAAGGTTTAGACCTTCCGGATTCTCTTGAATGCCGCCATCAATTCTAGCTTATACCACGAAGATTCTGATTAAGGAATCCAAGAGATATCTACTCAATCTAAGGTAAAATGGAGGTGGTTGTCAGGAACACGTTCATAGGTGAGAATGATGATGAGTGTCATGGATCATCACATTCATCAAGTTTAGGAACAAGTGATATCTTAGAATAGAAGCAAGCGTGATTGAATGAAAAACAGTAGTAATTGCATTAATCCATCAAGACACAGCAGAGCTCCTCACCCCTAACCATGGGGTTTAGAGACTCATACCGTAGAAGATACAATAAGAAACGTGTAAAGTGTCATGAGGTAGAGATACAATGTCAAAAGGTCCTATTAATAGTGAACTAGTAACCTAGGATATACAGAAATGAGTAAATGACGTAAAAATCCACTTCCAGGGTCCACTTGGTGTGTGCTTAGGCTGAGCATTGAAGCTTTCATGTGTAGAGACTTTTTCTGGAGTTAAACGCCAGCTTTTGTGCCAGTTTGGGCGTTTAACTCCAATTTTTGTGCCAGTTCTGGCGTTAAACACGGGAATTCTGAAGCTGATTTGTAACGCCGGTTTGGGCCTTCAAATCTCGAAAAAAGTATGGACTATTATCCATTGCTGGAAAGCCCAGGATGTCTACTTTCCAACGCAATTGAGAGTGTGCGAATTGGGCTTCTGTAGCTCCAGAAAATCCACTTCGCGTGCAGGGAGGTCAGAATCCAACAGCATCTGCAGTCCTTTTCAGCCTCTGAATCAGATTTTTGCTCAGGTCCCTCAATTTCAGCCAGAAAATACATGAAATCACAGAAAAATACACAAACTCATAGTAAAGCGCAGAAAAGTGAATTTTAAATAAAAACTAATAAAAACATGCTAAAAACTAACTAAAATGTACTAAAAACAGTGCCAAAAAGCGTATAAATTATTCGCTCATCATAACACCAAACTTAAATTGTTGCTTGTCCCCAAGCAACTGAAAATCAAATAGAATAAAAAGAAGAGAATATACTATAGACTCCAAAATATCAAAGAAACATAGTTCCAATTAGATAAGCGGGACTAGTAGCTTTTTACTTCTTAACAGTTTTGGCATCTCACTTTATCCTTTGAAGTTTAGAATGATTGGCATCTATAGGAACTCAGAATTCAGATAGTGTTATTGATTCTCCTAGTTAAGTATGATGATTCTTGAACATAGCTATTTTATGAGTCTTGGCTGTGGCCCAAAGCACTCTGTTTTCCAGTATTACCACCGGATACATATATGCCACAGACACATAACTGGGTGAACCTTTTCAGGTTGTGACTCAGCTTTGCTAGAGTCCCCAATCAGAGGTGTCCAGGGTTCTTAAGCACACTTTTTTTGCCTTGGATCACTTTTTAAAAATTTTTTTTTTTGCTTTTTCTTGCTTCAAGAATCAATTTGATGATTTTTCAGATCCTCAATAACATTTCTCCTTTTCCATTATTCTTTCAAGAGCCAACAAGTTTAACATTCTTTAATCAACAAATTCAAAAGGCATATGCACTGTTCAAACATTCATTCAGAAAACAAAAAGTATTGTCACCACATCAAACTAATTCAACTAGTTTCAGAGATAAATTCGAAATCCTGTACTTCTTGTTCTTTTGTGATTAAAGCATTTTTTTTCATTTAAGAGAGGTGATGGATTCATAGGACATTCATAGCTTTAAGACATGAACCTTAAATTTTATTAATCATGAAATAAGAACAAGACTCAAAGATAATTATAAGAGAAGACTAATAATAATAGAAAACAGAAAATTAAAAACAGAAATTTAAATGACTCTAAAATTGATTCCTAATGATAGAGGTTATCACAGAGTTAGGACTCAACAACCTTGATTTTGAGAAGTGGATGCTCCCTCAACTTTTGGGGTGTTTGATCCTTCAAGGGAGAGCTTCTGGCGCTTCAGCTCTTGTAGCTCACGCCCCTGCTTCTCTTGTTCCTTCAGCAATTTGCAGAGCATGCAATTTTGATTCTGCTGTTCTTCCTTAATTTGTTCCATAGCTTCTTGCAGCTTGGCAATAGATTGTTCTAGGCGGGTCTAGTAGTCAATTTTCAGGAAGTTCAGGGAAGAACTCTTGCGCCCTCCTTTTGATAGAGTTATCTTGCATTTGTCCTTCCATTAACTTCTTGGTGATTGGGTGTTCAATTGGAATGAATTTATCTACTCCCATCCTCACCCCAGCATCTTTACATAGCAAAGAGATTAAGCTTGGGTAAGCCAGTTTGGCTTCAGTGGAGTTCTTGTTTGCAATTGTGTAAATTTCACAAGCAATCAGATGATGAATCTCCACTTCTTTTCCCAGCATAATGCAATGAATCATCACTGCTCTCTTGATAGTTACCTCAGAACGGTTACTAGTGGGCAAAATAGAATGCCCAATGAAGTCTAACCAACCTCTTGCAATTGGTTTGAGATCCCCCCTCTTGAGTTGGTTTGGGACACCTTTTGAATTGGTCATCCACTTGGTTCCAGGGAGGCATATGTCCTCTAGAACTTGATCCAACCCTTTATCTACTCTCACCATTCTCCTATTAAAGGATTCAGGATCATCTTGTAGTTAAGGCAATTTGAAGACCTCTCTTATTTTGTCCAGATGGAAGTAAATAATTCTCCCTCTGACCATGGTTCTGTAGGTATGAAAAGCAGTTCCAATCATTCTCTGCTTATCTGTCAGCCACAAATTTGAGTAGAATTCCTGAACCATGTTTCTTCCAACCTTTGTCTCAGGGTTGGTTAGAACTTTCCATCCTCTGTTTCGAATTTGCTCTTGAATCTCCGGATATTCATCTTCTTTCAGATCAAATTTAACTTCCGGGATCACTGACCTTAGACCCATTATTTTGTGGTAATAGTCTGCATGTTCTTTGGTTAAGAACCTCTCTTGACTCGAAAGATCCTTTGGAGCATTCTCTTTCTTGCCTCTAGAATTGGTTTGTTTTCCTTTGGGAGCAGTTTGTTTTCCTTTGGGAGCCATGATCTTGATGAGCCTTAGCTTAGTGATCACGGAAAAACACACCAAACCTAGAGGTTTGCTTGTCCTCAAGCAAAAGAAAGGAAAAAGGAGAGAGAGGAGGAGAGCAAATTCGAATGGTGGGGAAAGGGGGATGGCCAAACGTATATTTATAAGGGAGGGGGAGAGATTTCAAAAATTTTGAAGGAGATTTGAGAAGATATTTGAGTTTTTGAAGAAGATTTGGAAAGAATTTGAACGAGATTTGAAGAATGATTTTAATTTTTTGAAAATTGAAGGTGAATGATGAAAGTTTGAAATGTGTTTATGCAGAAAATTATGGATCAAAACAAGAAAGTTTGAAAAAATTTGAAGTGAAAAGCAAAATCTCTGTCCCCCACCTATCTGGCGTTAAACGCCCAGAATGGTATCCATTCTGGCGTTTAACACCCAAATGTTGGCCATTATGGGCGTTTAACGCCTAGCCAGGTACCCTGGCTGGCATTAAACGCCAGAAACCCCTTCATCACTGGGCGTTTTGCTAAACGCTCAGGATGCTGCACACCTGGCGTTAAACGCCCAGAATGGTGCCCATTCTGGCGTTTAACACCCAAAATGGTGCCTTTACTGGCGTTAAACGCCCAGAATGGATACCATTCTGGGCGTTTAACGCCCAGAATACCCCTTACTGGCGTTTTTTTGCCAGCAAGCTCCTTTTCTCTGCTTTTTGCACTGAATCCTTTTGTAACTCTGTGAATTCCTCCAATTTTGATGATCACCCTTTGAGAATATGTATCAAAATTTTATTAAATAAAATAGATAACCTGCTAATGACTGGGTTGCCTCCAAGCAAGCGCTTCTTTATTGTCTTTAGCTGGACCTTTACTGAGATTCATTCAAGCCTCAGTTTTGAGCATTCTTGCTCAAAATTGCTTTCAAGATAATGTTTGATCCTCTGTCCATTAACAATGAACTTTTTATCAGAATCAATATCCTGAAGCTCCACATATCCATATGGTGACACTCCTGTAATCACATACGGACCCCTCCACCGGGACTTAAGTTTTCTTGGGAATAGTCTGAGCCTAGAGTTGAAGAGCAGAACTTTTTGTACTGGCTCAAAGACTCTGGATGACAACTTCTTGTCATGCCACTTCTTTGCCTTTTCCTTATAAATTTTTGCATTTTCAAAGGCATTGAGTCTAAATTCATCTAGCTCATTTAGCTGGAGTAATCTTTTTTCACCAGCTAACTTAGCATCCAGGTTTAGGAATCTGGTTGCCCAATAGGCTTTATGTTCCAGTTCCACGGGCAGATGACAGGCCTTGCCATACACAAGTTGGTATGGAGAGGTTCCTATAGGAGTCTTGAATACTGTTCTGTATGCCTACAGAGCATCATCCAAGCTCTTTGCCCAATCCTTTCTACGGGCAATTACAGTCCGTTCCAGGATTCTTTTTAGCTCTCTGTTAAAGACTTCAGCTTGCCCATTTGTCTGTGGATGATACGAAGTTGCTACTTTGTGGCAAATTCCATATCGGACCATAGCAGAGTACAGCTATTTGTTGCAGAAATGAGTGCCCCCATCACTGATTAGTACTCTGGGAACACCAAATCTGCTAAATATGTGTTTCTGGAGGAATTTCAGCACGGTCTTAGTATCATTATTGGGTGTGGCAATTGCTTCTACCCATTTAGATACAAAGTCCACCGCCACCAGAATGTAAGTGTTTGAGTATGATGGTGGGAACGGACCCATGAAGTCAATACCCCATACATCAAACAATTCAATCTCTAAGATCCCTTGTTGAGGCATGGCGTACCCATGAGGCAAGTTACCAGCTCTTTGGCAACTGTCACAGTTACGCACAAACTCTTGGGCATCTTGATGAGCGGATAATTTAAACGCTTTTTGGCATTGTTTTTAGATAGTTTTTAGTAAGTTCAAGCTACTTTTAGGGATGTTTTCATTAGTTTTTATGCTAAATTCACATTTCTGGACTTTACTATGAGTTTGTGTATTTTTCTGGGATTTTAGTTAATTTCTGGCTGAAATTGAGGGACTTGAGCAAAACTTTGATAAGGAGGCTGACAAAGGACTGCTGATGCTGTTAGAATCTGACCTCCCTGCACTCGAAATAAATTTTCTGGAGCTACAGAACTCCAAATGGCGCGCTCTCAATGGCGTTCGAAAGTAGACATCCAGAGCTTTTCAGTAATTTATAATAGTCTATACTTTATTTGGGAATTGACGACGTAAACAGGCGCTCAACGCCAGTTCCATGTTGCTGTCTAGAGTCAAACGCCAGAAACACGTCATGACCCGGAGTTGAACGCCCAAAACACGTTACAACTTGGCGTTCAACTCCAAGAGAAGCCTCAGCTCATGGATAGATCAAGCTCAGCCCAAACATACACCAAGTGGGCCCCGGAAGTCGATTTATGCATCAATTACTTACTCATGTAAACCCTAGTAGCTAGTTTATTATAAATAGGACTTTTTACTAGTGTATTAGACATCTCTGGACGCCTAGTCCTTAGACCATGGGGGCTAGCCATTCGGCCATGCCTGAACCTTTCACTTATGTATTTTCAACGGTGGAGTTTCTACACACCATAGATTAAGGGTGTGGAGCTCTGCTGTACTTCAAGTTTCAATATAATTACTATTATTTTCTATTCAATTCTCTTTATTCCTATTCTAAGATATTTGTTGCACTTCAACTTGATGAATGTGATGATCCGTGACACTCATCATCATTCTCACCTATGAACGCGCGTGATTGACAACCACTTCCGTTCTACCTTAGGCCGGGCGCATATCTCTTGGATTCCTTAATCAGAATCTTCGTGGTATAAGCTAGAATTGATGGCGGCATTCATGGGAATCCGGAAAGTCTAACCTTGTCTGTGGTATTCCGAGTAGGATTCCGGGATTGAATGACTGTGACGAGCTTCAAACTCCTGAAGGCTGGGCGTTAGTGACAGACGCAAAAGAATCAAGGGATTTACATAAGTATTTCTATCCTATTTTATTTCCTGTTTATTATTTATTATTATTCAAAAATCCATAATCAATTGGTTTAATCCGCCTGACTGAGATTTACAAGATGACCATAGCTTGCTTCATACCAACAATCTCTGTGGGATCGACCCTTACTCACGTAAGGTATTACTTGGATGACCCAGTACACTTGCTGGTTAAGTAGAACGGAGTTGTGTCCACACATAGCAAAGAGCCATTAAATAAATCTCATGCAAATACAAAGAGAATGAATCACAATTTCGTCCACCACATCTCTATAGAGAGTAGGCCAGTAGAAGCCACATTGGAGGACCTTAGTGGCTGTTCGCTCACTTCCGAAATGTCCCCCATACTGTGATCCATGGCAATGCCACAGGATCCTTTGTGCTTCCTCTCTAGGTACACATCTGCGGATCATTCCGTCTGCACATCTCTTAAAGAGATATGGCTCATCCCATAGGTAATATTTGGCATCTGAAATTAATTTCTTTCTTTTCACCCTGCTGTACTCCTGGGGTATGAATGATGCTACGATTTTAGGAAATTGCACGATCGGCAAAAATTCCTTCCGGCAAGTGCACCGGTTATCGTCAAGTAAAAACTCACAATAGAGTGAGGTCGAATCCCACAAGGATTGGTTGAGTGAGCAATTCGGATTAGAAGTGTGTTCTAGTTGAGCGGAATCAAGATTTAGATGAGAATTGCGGAATGTAAAATTGGCGGGAAACGTAAATGGCAAGAAATTGAAATTGCGGAATCTTAAATTGCATGAATTAAAGAGCGAGAAGCTAAATTGCTGAAATTAAAAAGGGATCGGGGAGATTGCATGAATTTAATTGCAGAATGTAAAAAGAAAGTGGTAGATCAGAAATGGGGAATTCATTGGGTTTCAGGAGATATTGAGATCTCCGAATCAAAACATTTTTATCCCTTCCTCAACCAATGCGTTCATTGAATTTTGCTTGGCAATCTTATATGATTGGATCCGAATCCCTTGGCTCACCAATTCTCTCTAAAAACAAACAAATTCCCAATCCCTTGGTTTAAATGTTCATAAGAAGAGATGATGCTCGATCACTGATTATACCACACAGTTTCATGAACCACAATTTGGTAGGATTACATGTCACAATATCCATCCAAACCCCAATCCAATTCACTGTGAGAAAGCTTCTCTAGCATGAATCCTCCATTCCTTTCCCAAGGTTCCGAAGGATTCCAATTATGGATAGTTTCTTTCCCAAGACAACTAACCAATGGAATTAGATCGAGAAGCTTTCTAACAAAATTCAAGAGAAAAGATTGAAGAAGAAGATAAAAACTATTATTGATTCATTGAATTACAATAGAGCTCCCTAACCCAATGAAAGGGGTTTAGTGAGTCATAGCTCTGAATTCAATTACAAAAAGTATGAAAACTAGAAAAATGATCCAAAAGTTCCTCTTACTAACTTAAATTCTATCCTATTTATACACTTTCTAAATTGAGCTCCTGTTGTGTTTCTTGGGCTTTGAGGCCTTTCCCTGATTTCCTTTTGCTTTGGGTTTATGATCCATAATCCTGATGAGGCTGCTAATCCAATTCTGTAACATTCATTGAGCCAACTTAGTGATAATCAAGTAATGACACATGACTCAACAAATTGAAATTCCAGACTCATCAATTCTTCAGGCCCAATCCCATAAACCATGATATTCAATTGGGTTTCATACCAGAGCACGTTTAAGTTAATGTTTGTGCTCAAATGCTAACTTAAACTGCAATATCTTTGGCCCAGAAACCTTTTCAAATAGTGGCGTTTAAGTTGCAGTTTAAGCTTAAACTGCAACTTAAACGTTGGACACTCCTGGAGGTGGTATAATTCAAGCACGTTTAAGCTTCAGTTTAAGGTTAAACTGAAGCTTAAACGTGGAAATGGAAGAAAGCAACCATGGAGGGTAAAGTAGTCGAACACGTTTAAGCTTCAGTTTAAGGTTAAACTGAAGCTTAAACGTGGAAATGGAAGAAGGCAACCCTGGAGTGTGGAATTGTCGAACACGTTTAAGCTTCAGTTTAAGTTTAAACTGAAGCTTAAACGTGGAAATGAAGAAAGCAACCCTGGAGGAGAAATGTCGAACACGTTTAAGCTCCAGTTTAAGGTTAAACTGGAGCTTAAACGTGGAAATGGCTCCCTGATGCATTTCATTTCTGGCGTTTAACTTCCAGTTTAAGGTTAAACTGGAGGTTAAACGCCACTTTCATCTTTTCCTCAGCTTTCATGATTTTGGCGTTTAAGCTCCAGTTTAAGCTTAAACTGGAGCTTAAACTGGAGCTTAAACTGGAGCTTAAACTGGAGCTTAAACTCCACATGTGATATTCAAGCTTCCTTTATTGATTTTGTTGCTTCCTTGCCTAACCTCTTCTTCCCTGAAATCATCCAAACAACTGCATCAAAGTCTTGCAAAATTTCATGAGAAATCTTCCATTCATAGCATTCAAGTAATATAACTAAAAACTCATGGAATTTGCATCAAAATCATACTGTTTGGATAGTTCATTACTTTGTTATTCATTTAACCATTCTTGGTTACTTTAAGCTCAAGAAAATGCATAAAACAACTAAAACTAACAGAAAAATGCTAGTGAAACTAGCCTAAGATGCCTTGGCATCACAACACCAAACTTAATACTTGCTTGTCCCTAAGCAAGTCCTGAGTTAATTGAGAAGAAAGTATGAAACAGAAAGCAATTACATTGGCTATATTAGTAAGCACTTGAAGTTCATCAGAAAGGTTTTATGCAGAAAGTTGCAGCATCACTTTTTCATTCTTATCAGGTAAGATTATCACTTTTTCATTGCATCCATCAAACACTGCTATGGCCTCTTGTTATTCTTATGTCCTTGGCACTTTTCCCTTCTTTGTTTTTCTTTTTCTTAGAGCTCCTTTGCTCCTTGTTTGCTCAGTGTCATGTGTTGCACAAGCCTTTGGCATTTTCTTTTTCTTATCAGTGCACTACACATATCAACTACAGGCATTTTAGTTCACATTTCTTCTTGAGACATTGGTGCCCAGCACCTCTTTGTGTGACTAAATGTTTTGTATTTAGGTTGCTCTTGATAATGGACTTTTGGTTGATAATCCCGGGTTAGTTAACCCAAGTTACCAAGTGTTGAAACACTCCTCAGAACCTATTCATCCAAGCATATCCTTAATACATAAACACCACAGGCATTTGTCTCAGAAGTTCAAACCATTGGTGCCTAGCTTATTTTCTCAATTTTTTTTGCTTTTTGGTTGCCCTTTTTCAGTGGCTTTTTCTTCTTCTTTTTCTTTCTTTTTCATGGCCAAATACATTTATTCATCAAGATCTATAGACAGTATTCAAACTTCTACACAAAAATGATAATTCTACACTCAATTTCCAGTGATCTGACTAAACAATCAAGCATGCATACCACCACTTAATTCTACTTGATTTGTCACTAATTGAGCCAAGTTACTTTTGTTCAAACTTTTCTTTTATTTTTGGAAACAGAACAAGCATGGCAAGCATTTGTTTAAGAAGGTGAAGTTATATCCAAACATCTAGGCATTCACTTTATTCAAAGCAGTAAACTGGTGGACGAAATTGTGATCAATGTATTCTTTGAGTAGTACTTATATAGAAATTGAAATTGGCACGAGTGAAATCACAACTCCGTTCAACTAACCAGCAAGTGTACTGGGTCGTCCAAGTAATAACCTTACGTGAGTAAGGGTCGAATCCACAGAGATTGTTGGTATGAAGCAAGCTATGGTCACCTTGCAAATCTCAGTTAGGCAGATTAAAATAGTTTATGGGTTTAAATAAAATAGAAAGAAGAAATACTTAATAAAAGGGATAGAACACTTATGCAGATTCATTGGTAGAGGTATCTTTTAAGTATATACAGCTGCTGCATGGCTCAAGCACGCCTGCTCTCCTACTGCTTCTACTCAATCCTTCTTACTCCTTTCCATGGCAAGCTTTGTATAGGGGTTCACTATCAACTGTGGCTACTTTCATTCCTCACGGGGAAATAACCTGTGCGGCTGTCACTCGCACAGCTAACCAGTCTGGAGGCATCACCCATGGCTGATAGCTACATCCCATCCTCGCAGTGAAAGCTACGCACGCACTCTGTCACAGCACGGCCAATCACCGGTTGGTTCCCGCTCCTACTGGAATAGAATCCCTCTTTTGCGTTTGTCACTAACGCCCAGCAGGTTAAAGTTTGAAGCACGTCACAGTCATTCATGAACGGAATCCTACTCGGAATACCACAGACAAGGTGAGACTTTCCGGATTCCCAGGATCCTACTCGGAACACCACAGACAAGGTTGGACTTTCCGGATCCAGATGAATGCCGCCATCTATCTAGCTTATACCACGAAGATTCTGTTGGGGAATCTCAGAGATACACATTCAAGCTTTGTTGCATGTAGAACGGAAGTGGTTGTCAATCACGCGCGTTCATAAGTGAGAATGATGATGAGAGTTATTAGCTCATCACATTCATCATGTTCTTGGGTACGAATGAATATCTTGGAATAAGAATAAGATAGAGAATTGAATAAAAGAAAATAGAACTTCATTAATCTTTGAGGTACAGCAGAGCTCCACACCCTTAATCTATGGTGTGCAGAAACTCCACCGTTGAAAATACATAAGCAAGAGGTTCAGGCATGGCCGAATGGCCAGCCCCCTAAACGTGATCAATGATCTCCTAAGATGAAGAATAAAATAAAACTGAGATCAAAAGATGATTGATACATTAGTAAATCATCCTATTTATAATAAACTAGCTCCTAGGGTTTACATGAGTAAGTAATTGATGCATAAATCCACTTCCGGGGCCCACTTGGTGTGTGCTTGGGCTGAGCTTGATTTATCCACGAGCAGAGGCTCCTCTTGGAGTTGAATTTCGAGTTGTGATGTGCTTTGGGCGTTCAACTCCGGATTATGACGTTTTTCTGGCGTTTAACTCCAGAAAGGAGCGTGTACTTGGCGTTCAACGCCAGTTTGCGTCGTCATTCTTCGAATAAAGTATGGACTATTATATATTGCTGGAAAGCCCTGGATGTCTACTTTCCAACGCCGTTGAGAGCGCGCCATTTAGAGTTCTGTAGCTCCAGAAAATCCATTTCGAGTGCAGGGAGGTCAGAATCCAACAGCATCAGCAGTCCTTTTGTCAGCCTTTTTCAGAGTTTTGCTCAAATCCCTCAATTTCAGTCAGAATTTACCTGAAATCACAGAAAAACACACAAACTCATAGTAAAGTCCAGAAATGTGAATTTAACATAAAAACTAATGAAAACATCCCTAAAAGTAGCTCAAACTTACTAAAAACTATATAAAAACAATGCCAAAAGCGTATAAATTATCCGCTCATCACAACACCAAACTTAAATTGTTGCTTGTCCCCAAGCAACTGAAAATCAAATAGGATAAAAAGAAGAGAATATACTATAAAGTCCAAAATATCAATGAATATTAATTTAATTACATGAGCGGGACTTGTAGCTTTTTGCTTCTGAACAGTTTTGGCATCTCACTTTTTCCTTTGAAGTTCAGAGTGATTGGCATCTTTAGGAACTTAGAATTTCAGATAGTGTTATTGACTTTCCTAGTTAAGCATGTTGATTCTTGAACACAGCTACTTTTGAGTCTTGGCCGTGGCCCTAAGCACTTTGTCTTCCAGTATTACCACCGGATACATAAATGCCACAGACACATAACTGGGTGAACCTTTTCAGATTGTGACTCAGCTTTGCTAGAGTCCCCAGTTAGTGGTGTCCAGAGCTCTTAAGCACACTCTTTTGCCTTGGATCACGACTTTAACCACTCAGTCTCAAGCTTTTCACTTGGACCTTCATGACACAAGCACATGGTTAGGGACAGCTTGGTTTAGCCGCTTAGGCCTGGATTTAATTTCCTTGGGCCCTCCTATCCATTGATGCTCAAAGCCTTGGATCCTTTTTACCCTTGCCTTTTGGTTTTAAGGGCTATTGGCTTTTTCTACTGCTCCTCTTTTTTTTTTTTTTTTTTTTTTTCGCCATTTTTTTTTTCTTTCTTTTTTTTTTTTTCGCAAGCTTTCTTTTTCACTGCTTTTTCTTGCTTCAAGAATCAATTTCATGATTTTTCAGATCCTCAATAACATTTCTCTTTGTTCATCATTCTTTCAAGAGCCAACAATTTTAACATTCATAAACAACAAGATCCAAAGACATATGCACTGTTCATTCATTCATTCAGAAAACAAAAGCATTGTCACCACATCAATATAATTAAACTAAATTCACTAATAATTTCGAAAATTATGCACTTCTTGTTCTTTTGAATTAAAACATTTTTCTTTTAAGAGAGGTGAAGGACTAATGGATTTTATTCATAGCTTTAAGGCATGGTTACACACTAATGATCATGAAATAAAGACACAAAACATAGATAAACATAATAATTAAAAACCGAAAACAGAAAGAAATAAAGAACAAGGAATGAATCCACCTCTAGTGGCGTCTTCTTCTTGAAGGACCAATGATGTTCTTCAACTCTTCTATGTCCCTTCCTTGCCTTTGTTGCTCCTCCCTCATTGCTCTTTGATCTTCTCTTATTTCTTGAAGAGTGAGGGCGTGTTCATGGTGTTCCACCCTTAGTTGTTCCACATTATGGCTCAAATCTTCCAAGGAGGTGCTAAGTTGCTCCCAATAGTTGTTGGGAGGAAAGTGCATTCCATGAGGCATTTGTTGATGATGCACTTCCTCATGTTCTTCTTGAGGGCCGTGAGGAACTTCCCTTGTTTGCTCCATCCTTTTCTTGGTGATGGGCTTGTCTTCTTCTATGGAGGCATCTCCATCTATGATAACTCCGGCTGAATAACATAGATGGCATATGAGGTGAGGGAATGCTAGCCGTGCCATGTATGAAGGTTTGTCAGCTATTTTGTAGAGTTCATTGGCTATGACTTCATGAATCTCTACTTCTTCACCAATCATGATGCTATGAACCATGATGGCCCGATCCACAGTAACTTCAGATCGGTTGCTTGTGGGGATGATGGATCTTTGAATGAACTCCAACCATCCTCTAGCTACAGGCTTGAGGTCCAGTCTTCTTAGTTGGACTGGCTTGCCTTTGGAGTCAACTCTCCATTGGGCGCCTTCCACACAAATGTCCCTAAGGACTTGGTCCAACCTTTGATCAAAGTTGACCCTTCTAGTGTAGGGGTGTTCATCACCTTGCATCATAGGCAAATGAAACGCCAACCTCACATTTTCCGGACTAAAATCCAAGTATTTCCCCCTAACCATGGTGATATAGTTTTTCGGACTTGGGTTCATACCTTGGTCATGGTTCCTAGTGATCCATGCATTGGCATAGAACTCTTGAACCATGAGAATTCCGACTTGTTGCATGGGGTTGGCTAAGACTTCCCAACCTCTTCTTTGAATTTCATGTCGGATCTCCGGATACTCATTTTTCTTGAGCTTGAAAGGGACCTCAGGGATCACTTTCTTCTTTGCCACAACATCATGGAAGTGGTCTTGATGGTTTTTGGAGATGAACCTCTCCTTCTCCCATGACTCAGAGGAAGAAGCTTTTGCTTTCCCTTTTCCTTTTCTTGAGGAAATTCCGGTCTTGGGTGCCATTGATGGTGAATGAAAATCAAAAAGCTTAGGCTTTTTACCACACCAAACTTAAAATTTGCTTGTCCCCAAGCAAAAAAGAAAAGAAGAGTAGAAGAAGAAGAAGAAAATATGGTAGAGAGGGAGAAGAGAGGGTTCGGCTATGTGGGAGAGGGTGGGAATTGAATTTGAAAGTAGTGGGGGGTAGGTGGGGTGTATGGGGAAGAGGAGGATGATGTGAATGGTGAATGGGGTAATTGGGAAGAGGAATTGAGGTGATAGGTGAAGGTTTTTGGGAAGTGTGACATTGAGAATGAGATTTGGATTAGAAGAATGTGATTAGGATTAAAAGAAATGTGGTAGGTGGGGATCCTGTGGGGTCCACAGATCCTGAGGTGAAAACAAATACCATTCCTTCACCATATAGGCATGTAACATGCCTTCATGCATCATTCTGGCGTTCAAACGCCCATTGATGCTAGTTCTGGGCGTTAAACGCCCATGTTATGCACGTTTCTGGCGTTGAACGCCAGTTTCATGCTTGTTTCTGGCGTTCAGCGCCAGATTGTCCTCTGTGTGCGCATCCTGGCGTTAAACGCCAGGTTGTTGCTTGTTTTGGGCGTTCAACGCCAGAATGGTGCTCTGTTCTGGCGTTGAACGCCGGCCAGATGCACCTTCTGGGCGTTGAACGCCAGCCCGTGCGTCCCCAGGGTGAAAAATTTTTTTCTTCTGTTTTTGACTCTGTTTTTAATTTTTTTTTGATTTTTTCGTGACTCCTCATGATCATGTACCTAATGAAACACAGAAATAACAAAGAAACAAAATAAAATAAAATTAGATGAATAAAATTGGGTTGCCTCCCAACAAGCGCTTCTTTAATGTCAATAGCTTGACAGTGGCTCTCATGGAGCCACAAGGTGATCAGGTCAATTTAAGTGTGGTATTCCCAACACCAAACTTAGAGTTTGGATATGGGGTTTGGACACCAAACTTAGAGTTTGGTTGTGGCCTCACAACACCAAACTTAGAGTTTGACTGTGTGGGCTCTTCTTGACTCTGAACTGAGAGAAGCTCTTCATGCTTACTCTCTTCTGTCACAGAGGGATGGCCATGTGCTTGAAACACAAGGTAGTCCCTATTCAATTGAAGGACTAACTCACCTCTGTTGACATCTATCACAGCTCCTGCTGTGGCTAGGAAAGGTCTTCCTAGGATGATGCATTCATCATCTTCCTTCCTAGTATCTAGGATTATGAAATCAGTAGGGATGTAAAGGCCTTCAACCTTTACTAGCACGTCCTCTACTAATCCATAAGCTTGTCTTATGGACTTATCTGCCAATTGTAATGAGAACAAGGCAGGTTGTACCTCAATGATCCCCATCTTCTCCATTACAGAGAGTGGCATAAGATTTATCCCTGACCCCAGATCACATAGAGCTTTTTCAAAGCTCATGGTGCCAATGGTACAAGGTATTAAGAACTTGCCAGGATCTTGTTTCTTTTGAGGTAGAGTTTTCTGAATCCAAGTGTCTAGTTCACTAATGAGTAAGGGAGGTTTACTTTCCCAAGTCTCATTACCAAACAGTTTGGCATTCAGCTTCATGATAGCTCCTAAATATAGAGCAGCTTGCTCTCCAATCACATCTTCATCCTCTTCAGAGGATGAATATTCTTCAGAGCTCATGAATGGCAGAAGGAGATTTAATGGGATCTCTATGGTCTCTAGATGAGCCTCAGATTCCTCAGGATCCTTAATAGGAAACTCCTTCTTGCTTGAGGAACGTCCCAGGAGGTCTTTCTCACTAGGATTTTCGTCCTCCTCCTCCCTAGTGCATTCGGCCTCTTTGATTAAATCAATGGCCTTGCACTCTCCTTTTGGATTTTCTTCTGTATTGCTTGGGAGAGTACTGGGAGGAGTTTCAATAACTTTCTTACTCAGCTGGCCCACTTGTGCTTCCAGACTTCTAATGGAAGATCTGGTTTCATTCATGAAACTGAAGGTGGCCTTTGACAGATCAGAGACTATGTTGGCTAAATTAGAATTGTTTTGTTCAGAGTTCTCTGTCTGTTGCTGAGAAGATGATGGATATGGCTTACTATTATTCAGCCTTGCACGTCCACCATTGTTAAAACCTTGATGGGGTTTTTGTTGATCCTTCCAGGAGAAATTCGAATGATTTCTCCATGATGAGTTATAGGTGTTTCCATAAGGTTCACCTAAGTAATTAACCTCTGCCATGGCAGGGTTTTCAGGATCATAAGCTTCTTCAGAAGCTGCCTCTCTATTACTGTTGGATGCATGTTGCAATCCATTCAGATTCTGAGAGATCATGTTGACCTGTTGAGTCAACACTTTGTTCTGAGCCAATATGGCATTCAGAGCATCAATTTCAAGAACTCCTTTCTTCTGAGGTACCCCATTGTTCACGGAATTCCTCTCAGAAGTATACATGAACTGGTTGTTTGCAACCATGTCAATGAGTTCTTGAGCCTCTTCAGGCGTTTTCTTCAGGTGAATAGATCCACCTGCAGAATGGTCCAATGACATTTTCGAAAATTCAGAGAGACCATAATAGAATATATCTAATATGGTCCATTCAGAAAACATGTCAGATGGACATCTCTTTGTCAGCTGCTTGTATCTTTCCCAAGCTTCATAGAGGGATTCACCATCTTTTTGTTTGAAGGTTTGAACATCCACTCTCAGCTTGCTCAGCTTTTGAGGAGGAAAGAACTTATCTAAGAATGCAGTGACAAGCTTATCCCATGAGTCCAGGCTATCCTTGGGTTGAGAATCCAACCATACTCTAGCTCTGTCTCTTACAGCAAAAGGGAAAAGCAAGAGTCTGTAGACTTCTGGATTAACTCCATTTGTCTTTACAGTGTCACAGATCTGCAAGAACTCAGTTAAAAACTGGTAAGGATCTTCAGATGGAAGTCCATAAAACTTGCAGTTTTGTTGCATTAATGCAACTAGTTGAGGCTTAAGCTCAAAGTTATTGGCTCCAATGGCAGGAATGGAGATGCTTCTTCCATCAAACTGGATGTTGGCTTTGTGAAGTCACCAAGCATTCTCCTTGCATTATCATTATTATTTTCGGCCATCTCTTCCTCTTGTTCGAAATTTTCTAAAAGGTTGCTTCTGGATTGTTGTAATTTAGCTTCTTTTAATTTTCTCTTCAGAGTCCTTTCAGGTTCTGGATCAACTTCAACAAGAGTGCCTTTGTCCCTGTTCCTGCTCATATGAAAGAAAAGGGAATACAAAAAAAAAAAAAAGAAAGAAGGAATCCTCTATGTCACAGTATAGAGATTCCTTTATGTTAGTAGAAAAAGAAAGGGGTAGAAGAAGAGGAATGGATTCGGATTTTTGATGAAGAGGGGTGAAGAGAAGTGTTAGTAATTAAATAATTAAATAGAAGAGGAAGAGAGAAGAGAAATTTCGAAATAATTTTGAAAAGGAGTTAGTGATTTTCGAAAATTAGAGATAAAATGTAATTAAAATTAAAACATGAAATAATTAATTAATTAAAAAGAACTTTTTGAAAAAGAGAGAGATATTTTCGAAAATAGAAGAGGAAAAAGTAGTTAGGTGGTTTTGAAAAAGATAAGAAACAACAAAAAGTTAGTTAGTTGATTGAAAAAGATTTGAAATCAAAATTTAAAAAGATAAGAAGATAGTAAGTTAGATAAGATATTTTAAAATCAAATTTTGAAAAACATAAAATTTTAAAAAGAATAAGATAAAGAGATAAGATAAAAGTTTTAAGAAAAAGATATTTTTGAAAAAGATTTAATTTTTAAAATTACTTAACTAACAAGAAACTACAAGATAAGATTCTAGAACTTAAAGATTGAACCTTTCTTAACAAGAAAGTAACAAACTTCAAATTTTTGAACCAAGCACATTAATTGTTAGCTAATTTTCGAAAATTACATATAAAGATAAGAAAAAGATTTTGAAAATATTTTGAAAAATAATTTTTGAAATTTTCGAAATTTATAAAAAATGAAAAAGATATGATTTTTGAAAAAGATTTTGAAAAGATAAGATTTTTAAAATTGAAATTTTGACTTGACTTGTAAGAAACAACTAATTTTGAAAATTTTTGACCAAGTCAACCCAAAATTTCGAAATTTTGGAGGAAAATAAGGAAAAGATATTTTTGATTTTTAAATTTTTAAGGAAAACACAAAATGACCCAAAACATGAAAATTTTGGATCAAGACACAAGATGCATGCAAGAATGCTATGAATGTCAAGATGAACACCAAGAACACTTTGAAGATCATGATGAACATCAAGAACATAATTTTGAAAAATTTTTGATGCAAAGAAAACATGCAAGACACCAAACTTAGAAATCTTTAATGCATGGAAATATGAATGCAAAATGCACATGAAAAACAACAAACAACACAAAACAAGAATCATCAAGATCAAACAAGAGGACTTGTCAAGAACAACTGAAGATCATGAAGAACACTATGAATGCATGGATTTTCGAAAAAAATGCAAGAAAAATTTTAAAAGCATGCAATTGACACCAAACTTAAAAATTGACTCAAGACTCAAACAAGAACACAAAATATTTTTGGATTTTATGATTTTCTAATTTTTTTTGGATTTTTTTATTAATATTTTCGAAAATAATGTGAAGAAAAACGAAAAATAAAAAGAAAAATTTTGAAAAAGATTTTTGAAAAGAAAATTACCTAATCTGAGCAACAAGATGAACCGTCAGTTGTCCATACTCGAACAATCCCCGGCAACGGCGCCAAAAACTTGGTGGACGAAATTGTGATCAATGTATTCTTTGAGTAGTACTTATATAGAAATTGAAATTGGCACGAGTGAAATCACAACTCCGTTCAACTAACCAGCAAGTGTACTGGGTCGTCCAAGTAATAACCTTACGTGAGTAAGGGTCGAATCCACAGAGATTGTTGGTATGAAGCAAGCTATGGTCACCTTGCAAATCTCAGTTAGGCAGATTAAAATAGTTTATGGGTTTAAATAAAATAGAAAGAAGAAATACTTAATAAAAGGGATAGAACACTTATGCAGATTCATTGGTAGAGGTATCTTTTAAGTATATACAGCTGCTGCATGGCTCAAGCACGCCTGCTCTCCTACTGCTTCTACTCAATCCTTCTTACTCCTTTCCATGGCAAGCTTTGTATAGGGGTTCACTATCAACTGTGGCTACTTTCATTCCTCACGGGGAAATAACCTGTGCGGCTGTCACTCGCACAGCTAACCAGTCTGGAGGCATCACCCATGGCTGATAGCTACATCCCATCCTCGCAGTGAAAGCTACGCACGCACTCTGTCACAGCACGGCCAATCACCGGTTGGTTCCCGCTCCTACTGGAATAGAATCCCTCTTTTGCGTTTGTCACTAACGCCCAGCAGGTTAAAGTTTGAAGCACGTCACAGTCATTCATGAACGGAATCCTACTCGGAATACCACAGACAAGGTGAGACTTTCCGGATTCCCAGGATCCTACTCGGAACACCACAGACAAGGTTGGACTTTCCGGATCCAGATGAATGCCGCCATCTATCTAGCTTATACCACGAAGATTCTGTTGGGGAATCTCAGAGATACACATTCAAGCTTTGTTGCATGTAGAACGGAAGTGGTTGTCAATCACGCGCGTTCATAAGTGAGAATGATGATGAGAGTTATTAGCTCATCACATTCATCATGTTCTTGGGTACGAATGAATATCTTGGAATAAGAATAAGATAGAGAATTGAATAAAAGAAAATAGAACTTCATTAATCTTTGAGGTACAGCAGAGCTCCACACCCTTAATCTATGGTGTGCAGAAACTCCACCGTTGAAAATACATAAGCAAGAGGTTCAGGCATGGCCGAATGGCCAGCCCCCTAAACGTGATCAATGATCTCCTAAGATGAAGAATAAAATAAAACTGAGATCAAAGATGATTGATACATTAGTAAATCATCCTATTTATAATAAACTAGCTCCTAGGGTTTACATGAGTAAGTAATTGATGCATAAATCCACTTCCGGGGCCCACTTGGTGTGTGCTTGGGCTGAGCTTGATTTATCCACGAGCAGAGGCTCCTCTTGGAGTTGAATTTCGAGTTGTGATGTGCTTTGGGCGTTCAACTCCGGATTATGACGTTTTTCTGGCGTTTAACTCCAGAAAGGAGCGTGTACTTGGCGTTCAACGCCAGTTTGCGTCGTCATTCTTCGAATAAAGTATGGACTATTATATATTGCTGGAAAGCCCTGGATGTCTACTTTCCAACGCCGTTGAGAGCGCGCCATTTAGAGTTCTGTAGCTCCAGAAAATCCATTTCGAGTGCAGGGAGGTCAGAATCCAACAGCATCAGCAGTCCTTTTGTCAGCCTTTTTCAGAGTTTTGCTCAAATCCCTCAATTTCAGTCAGAATTTACCTGAAATCACAGAAAAACACACAAACTCATAGTAAAGTCCAGAAATGTGAATTTAACATAAAAACTAATGAAAACATCCCTAAAAGTAGCTCAAACTTACTAAAAACTATATAAAAACAATGCCAAAAAGCGTATAAATTATCCGCTCATCATAAACCAACACTCATACTAAAAACTTCACATTCCAGAAAGATTCAACAATTACAGTTTAAACCAGAACAAGCATGCTTTTGTTTGCCTTTTAAAGAATGGTCAAGGAACAACACCACCTTGTGCAATTTCTTGTTTTCTCTTTGTTGCCAGGAAACAATTTGATTTCTCCTTCTTCTCCTAGTTGTTGCTTCATGTTCTTTCTAAGATCCTTGTTTCCTTTCCTGCAAAGAGTGATGAAGTTGCTTGTTTCTCAAGCACTTGAGTGGTTAGCTCAACTATGTATGGGCAAGTGTCTGAGTCTTAAGTTGGTGTGTGAACACCAAACTTAGTCTCCTACTTACTCCTCTGCTCTTTGAATCCTTGAATTCTCCTTGGAATGAAGTTGCTGCTAAGGATTTTAAGCATTTCTGTGATTGCTTAGAATGGTTGTTCCTTTCATATAATTCAAAGGTTGATATGTTCAGTTGATCTGTATGGTGGAACACAAAACTTAGAGTCACACATTCCCCTTTGAATTATTGATCCACGAATTCATTGTTTGGTGTGAAACACCAAACTTAATTCTTTGCAATGCACAGAAACTACTTCACCTTTTTATTGAAACAAATAAAAGAACAGCAAAGGAGTATTACCTCAGGTTGGGTTGCCTCCCAACAAGCGCTTCTTTAACGTCATTAGCTTGACGGTCAGCTTCCTCAATTGAGGTGATATTTAACCTTGTCCTTCTCCTCCACATCTCCCAAGTAATGTTTGAGTCTTTGACCATTCACAGTGAAGGTTCGTTGTGACTTTTCTTCCATGATTTCTACTTGTCCATATTGGGAGACCTTGGTGACAAGGAATGGTCCAGACCACCTTGATTTTAGCTTCCCTGGAAATAGCTTCAGCCTAGAATTGTAGAGCAATACTTTTTGTCCCTCTTCAAATTTCCTTGGGGCTATGTTGTTGTCATGCTTCTTCTTTGCTCTTTCTTTGTAAATTTTGGCATTCTCATAAGCTTCAGCTCTGAATTCTTCCAACTCTTGAATTTGCAACATCCTTCTTTCTCCAGCAGCTTTGCTGTCCAAGTTCAAGAGTTTCAAGGCCCAGAATGCCTTGTGCTCCAACTCCAGTGGCAAATGGCAAGCTTTTCCATATACTAGTTGGTAAGGAGACATTCCAATTGGTGTTTTGAAAGCTGTCCTATATGCCCAAAGAGCATCATCTAGCTTAATCGACCAGTCCTTCCTTGAAGTTCCCACAGTCTTTTCCAGGATTCTTTTGAGTTCCCTATTAGATATTTCGGCTTGCCCACTTGTCTGTGGATGGTATGGTGTGGCTACCTTGTGTTTGACTCCATATTTTAGAAGCAATGCCTCTAATGGTTTGTTGCAGAAATGGCTTCCTCCATCACTGATGATTGCTCTTGGAACCCCAAAACGGCAAAAAATGTGTTTTCTGAGGAAGTTCATGACTACCTTATTATCATTGGTTGGAGTTGCTATTGCTTCAACCCATTTGGAGACATAGTCTACTGCCACAAGAATGTAATTATTTGAGTATGAGGTGGGAAAGGGTCCCACGAAATCTATCCCCCATACATCAAACAATTCAAGTTCCAGAATAAACTGTTGTGGCATTTCATTTCTTCTTGGCAGGTTCCCCGCTTTCTGGCATTCATGGCAGTGCTTCACTAGTTCCTTTGCATCTTTGAAGATAGTGGGCCAATAAAAACCACACTGCAAAACCTTAGCTGCTGTTCTTTCTCCTGCAAAATGTCCTCCATAAGTGGAGCCATGGCAGTCCCATAAGACTTCCCTTCCTTCTTCCTCTGATATGCATCTTCTGAGTATGCCATCCGAATATTTTTTGAACAAGTATGGTTCGTCCCAGATGAAGTATTTGGCATCATTTACCAATTTTTTCCTTTGATGCTTGTTAAATTCCAACGGCAAACTCCCAGTGGCCTTGAAGTTTGCTATGTCTGCAAACCAGGGTGCTTTGTGAATTACCATGAGTTGTTCATCAGGAAAGCACTCATTTATATGTGTGCTTTGTGTGCTTCCTTCTTCACATGGTATCCTTGATAAATGGTCTGCCACCTTGTTCTCTACACCCTTCTTGTCTTTGATTTCAATGTCAAATTTCTGCAACAAAAGAACCCATCTAATAAGTCTTGGTTTGGATTCTTGTTTAGCAAGTAAGTATTTTAAAGCTGAATGCTCAGTGAAGACAATGACTTTAGATCCAATGAGATAGGATCTAAATTTGTCAAATGCAAAGACTATTGCCAAGAGTTCTTTTTCAGTGGTTGTGTAATTCCTTTGGTTATCATTCAAGACTTTACTGGCATAATAAATCACATGTACCAAATTGTCTTTCCTTTGTCCTAACACTGCCCCAATAGCAAGGTCTGATGCATCACACATCAGTTCAAAAGGTAAGTTCCAATCAGGTGGGGCAATAATAGGTGCAGAGGAAAGTTTTTGCTTCAAAAGTTCATAAGCTAGCATGCAATTTTTATCAAATACAAAGGGTGTATCAGAGACAAGCAAGTTACTCAAAGGTTTGGCTATTTTAGAAAAGTCTCTAATAAACCTTCTGTAAAAGCCAGCGTGTCCCAAAAAACTCCTAACTGCCTTGACATTACTTGGTGGAGGTAGTTTTTCAATAAGTTCCACCTTAGCTCTGTCCACCTCAATGCCTCTATTAGAGATTTTGTGGCCAAGGACTATTCCTTCTGTGACCATGAAATGACACTTTTCCCAGTTTAATACTAGGTTGGTCTCTTGGCATCTCTTAAGCACCAAGGCAAGGTGGTGTAGGCAGCTAGGAAAAGAATCTCCAAACACAGAAAAATCATCCATGAAAACCTCAATAAATTTTTCAATCATGTCCGAAAAGATGGACAGCATGCATCTTTGGAAAGTGGCAGGTGCATTGCACAATCCAAAGGGCATGCGTCTATAAGCAAAAACTCCATATGGACAAACAAATGATGTTTTCTTTTGATCTCTTGGATCAACTACTATCTGATTATAGCCTGAGTATCCATCCAGAAAGCAATAGTAAGCATGTCCTGCAAGCCTTTTAAGCATCTGATCCATGAATGGGAGTGGGAAATGATCTTTTCTGGTGGCTTCATTGAGCTTCCTGTAGTCTATGCACATCCTCCACCCAGTGACAGTTCTTGTGGGTATGAGTTCATTCCTCTCATTTGGCACCACAGTTATGCCACCTTTCTTGGGAACTACATGGATGGGACTAACCCATGGGCTATCAGAAATGGGGTAGATTACCCCTGCCTGCCATAACTTCATGACCTCCTTTTGTACCACTTCTTTCATGACGGGATTCAATCTTCTCTGAGCTTGAATGGAGGGTCTAGCATCCTCTTCTAACAAGATTTTATGCATGCATATGGATGAACTTATCCCCTTCAAATCAGCTAGGGTCCATCCAATGGCATCTTGATGAGTTTGTAGCACCTTGATCAATTCTTCTTCCTGTTCTGGGCTCAGGGCAGAGCTAATGATAACAGGATGGCTCTCATCACTACCCAAGTATGCATACTTGAGATTAGGGGGCAATGCTTTGAGCTCAGGTTTTGGTGCTTCCTTCTCTTCTTTCACTCTCTCTGGCATGCTTGGCATGGTTGTTTCAGCAGCCTTGATGTCACTAACTTCAATATCCTTGGTGAACTCCTCCTCTGCCACTTCCTTTGTTGTTTCCTCAAAGGTTTCTTGTACTGCAATGTCCACTACATCCACCCTCATGCATTCCTTTAGTGATTCTGATGGATAGCTCATTGCCTTGAATACGTTAAACACCAATTGCTCATCATGTAGTCTAAGAGTGAGTTCACCCTTTTGGACATCTATGATGGCTCCAGCAGTAGCCAGGAAGGGTCTTCCCAGGATTATCGAAGCTTTGGCTTCTTCCTCCATATCTAACACCACAAAATCGGCAGGAAATATAAAATCTCCCACTTTCACCAACAAATCCTCAACTATCCCATGAGGGAATTTAAAAGTTCGATCTGCCAATTGGAGGGCCATTCTTGTTGGTTTGGCTTCCTCAATCTTCATTCTTCTCATCATAGTTAGAGACATCAAATTGATACTGGCCCCTAAGTCACACAAGGCCTTCTCCACCATGACTTCTCCTATGATGCAGGGGATTTGGAAACTGCCTGGATCCTTCAATTTCTGAGGCAATTTGTGTTGAATGATGGCACTGCATTCTTCAGTCAACAACACAGTTTCCTCATTTCTCCAGCTTCTCTTCTTGGTCATTAATTCCTTTAAGAATTTTGCATAGAGTGGCATTTGCTCTATTGCCTCAGCAAACGGAATGTTGATTTGAAGCTTCTTGAAAATCTCCAAAAATCTAGAGAATTGGCCATCCTTTTCACTTTTCATCAAACGTTGAGGATATGGTGCTTTGGGTGTATAAGGCTTCAGGACCTCTTTTTCTTTTCCTTTTATTGCAGACGGTGTAAAAGATTGTCCCTGTTCCTTGTCTCTCACATTTTCCTTTGCTTCATCCTCTGTGGTTTCCTTTGAGATCTCCTTTAGCTTCTTTCCACTTCTGAGGGTTATGGCCTTACATTCTTCCCTTGCAACAGCCTTGGCAGCATGAGAAACGCTTGGCCCAGGGGTTTGCTTAGACAAATACCCAATTTGATTTTCTAGCTTTTGGATGGCAGCTCCTTGGTTTTGCAAGTTAGAATTTACTTCTTCCTTAAAGGCTTTCAATTCGGTTATGTCTTGACCCATGGTTGCAAGCATTCCTTCTATCCTGTTTAATTGATCTTGAAATTGTTTGTTCGGATTAGGTTGGGCAGGTTGATTATTTTGGCCATGATATGGTGGTTGGGAGTAAGTGTTTTGTGTGGCTTGGTATGATCTTTGGTTGGAGTTTTGGTATGTGGAATTGTTATGTTGGTTGGGGTTGTAAGGTTTGTGGTTTTGTGGTTGGGTTTGCTGGTTTCCCCACCCAAAGTTTGGGTGGTTTTTCCAGCCTGGGTTGTAAGTGTTGGAATGTGGATCATATGGTTGCCTTTGTTGATTTCCCACATAGTTGGCCTCTTCCCAATCACCTCCTTCAGTGCTTACCTCCTCTTGATCTTGTGTGTGTATTGCAGCCACTTGATTTGTTCCTAATTTCCTGGTGAGCTCTGCTAGTTACTTGGCAAACACCTTGTTTTGGGCTAGAATTGTATCAACATGGTTCAGCTCCATGACTCCCTTAGTGTTGTGTCTCTCTGAAGCATAGTAGTACTCATTCTCAGCCACTGTCTCAATCACTTCAATGGCTTCTTCCACAGTCTTTTTCCTGTTCAATGAACCTCCTGATGAATGGTCTACAGCCTTCCTTGATTCATAAGAAAGTCCATCATAGAAAATATGCAATTGCACCCAGTCATGGAACATGTCTGGTGGGCATTTCCTTGTCAACTCCTTGAACCTCTCCCATGCCTCGTAGAGAGTTTCACCATCTTGTTGTCTAAAAGTCTGAACCTCAGATCGAAGCCTATTGACCTTTTGTGGGGGGTAGAAACGTGCCAGAAACTTGCTTTCCACCTCATCCCAGGTTGTTAGGCTTCCCCTTGGGAATGATTCCAGCCACTTAGCTGCCTTGTCCCTAAGTGAAAATGGGAACAAGAGCAGTTTATAGGCATCTTCCCGGACTCCATTGGACTTCACAGTGTCGCAAATTCTCAGGAATTTTGTGAGATGTTGGTTTGGATCTTCATTAGCACTCCCACCAAATGAATAATGATCCTCCACCAGTGATATTAGCTGTGGTTTGAGTTCAAAATTGTTGGCCTGAATGGGTGGTTTCTGAATGCTGCTACCACAATTCCCAGAGGTTGGGTTTATGTATGAACCAAGAACCCTCCTCTCGGGAATGGCATTGTTTCCATCAGCTCTCTCATGGTTGTGAACTTCTCTATCCATGTTGAGATCTAGAGCTTCCTCAAAATTGTCCTCAGATTCTCCTTCAGATTCTTCTTCTCCCAGTACTCTCTTCCCTCTTGCTTCCCTTCTAAGTTTATGAAGAGTCCTCTCTGGTTCGGTATATGGATGAGTTGATGTCTCTCCTCTCCTACCTGTCATACAAGAACACAGCACAGGCAACAAACAAGTGAAATACTCTTGGTTAATGGAAGAGTATGGTTAGAGCAGTTGAGGAATTAATTCAAATAGTTAGTGAGTCAGTGAGTTAGTTGCTTGAATTTAAAGGCATAAAGAAAGAAAGCAAGTAACAGAGTGCAGAAATTAAAATTCAACAAGTAACTTGAACTGAATTAACAAAACAAGAAAAATGCTCAATCTAGTTAACTTCCAATTTGAGAATTGTCAATCGAAAACCAATCCCCGGCAACGGCGCCATAAACTTGATAGCTACGATTTTAGGAAATTGCACGATCGGCAAAAATTCCTTCCGGCAAGTGCACCGGTTATCGTCAAGTAAAAACTCACAATAGAGTGAGGTCGAATCCCACAAGGATTGGTTGAGTGAGCAATTCGGATTAGAAGTGTGTTCTAGTTGAGCGGAATCAAGATTTAGATGAGAATTGCGGAATGTAAAATTGGCGGGAAACGTAAATGGCAAGAAATTGAAATTGCGGAATCTTAAATTGCATGAATTAAAGAGCGAGAAGCTAAATTGCTGAAATTAAAAAGGGATCGGGGAGATTGCATGAATTTAATTGCAGAATGTAAAGAGAAAGTGGTAGATCAGAAATGGGGAATTCATTGGGTTTCAGGAGATATTGAGATCTCCGAATCAAAACATTTTTATCCCTTCCTCAACCAATGCGTTCATTGAATTTTGCTTGGCAATCTTATATGATTGGATCCGAATCCCTTGGCTCACCAATTCTCTCTAAAAACAAACAAATTCCCAATCCCTTGGTTTAAATGTTCATAAGAAGAGATGATGCTCGATCACTGATTATACCACACAGTTTCATGAACCACAATTTGGTAGGATTACATGTCACAATATCCATCCAAACCCCAATCCAATTCACTGTGAGAAAGCTTCTCTAGCATGAATCCTCCATTCCTTTCCCAAGGTTCCGAAGGATTCCAATTATGGATAGTTTCTTTCCCAAGACAACTAACCAATGGAATTAGATCGAGAAGCTTTCTAACAAAATTCAAGAGAAAAGATTGAAGAAGAAGATAAAAACTATTATTGATTCATTGAATTACAATAGAGCTCCCTAACCCAATGAAAGGGGTTTAGTGAGTCATAGCTCTGAATTCAATTACAAAAAGTATGAAAACTAGAAAAATGATCAAAAAGTTCCTCTTACTAACTTAAATTCTATCCTATTTATACACTTTCTAAATTGAGCTCCTGTTGTGTTTCTTGGGCTTTGAGGCCTTTCCCTGATTTCCTTTTGCTTTGGGTTTATGATCCATAATCCTGATGAGGCTGCTAATCCAATTCTGTAACATTCATTGAGCCAACTTAGTGATAATCAAGTAATGACACATGACTCAACAAATTGAAATTCCAGACTCATCAATTCTTCAGGCCCAATCCCATAAACCATGATATTCAATTGGGATTCATACCAGAGCACGTTTAAGTTAATGTTTGTGCTCAAATGCTAACTTAAACTGCAATATCTTTGGCCCAGAAACCTTTTCAAATAGTGGCGTTTAAGTTGCAGTTTAAGCTTAAACTGCAACTTAAACGTTGGACACTCCTGGAGGTGGTATAATTCAAGCACATTTAAGCTTCAGTTTAAGGTTAAACTGAAGCTTAAACGTGGAAATGGAAGAAAGCAACCATGGAGGGTAAAGTAGTCGAACACGTTTAAGCTTCAGTTTAAGGTTAAACTGAAGCTTAAACGTGGAAATGGAAGAAGGCAACCCTGGAGTGTGGAATTGTCGAACACGTTTAAGCTTCAGTTTAAGGTTAAACTGAAGCTTAAACGTGGAAATGAAGAAAGCAACCCTGGAGGAGAAATGTCGAACACGTTTAAGCTCCAGTTTAAGGTTAAACTGGAGCTTAAACGTGGAAATGGCTCCCTGATGCATTTCATTTCTGGCGTTTAACTTCCAGTTTAAGGTTAAACTGGAGGTTAAACGCCACTTTCATCTTTTCCTCAGCTTTCATGATTTTGGCGTTTAAGCTCCAGTTTAAGCTTAAACTGGAGCTTAAACTGGAGCTTAAACTTCACATGTGATATTCAAGCTTCCTTTATTGATTTTGTTGCTTCCTTGCCTAACCTCTTCTTCCCTGAAATCATCCAAACAACTGCATCAAAGTCTTGCAAAATTTCATGAGAAATCTTCCATTCATAGCATTCAAGTAATATAACTAAAAATTCATGGAATTTGCATCAAAATCATACTGTTTGGATGGTTCATTGCTTTGTTATTCATTTAACCATTCTTGGTTACTTTAAGCTCAAGAAAATGCATAAAACAACTAAAACTAACAGAAAAATGCTAGTGAAACTAGCCTAAGATGCCTTGGCATCAATGAACCTCACAGCTTTATAATTTGCAATATTTGCAAATCATGGAGCTTCCTGAATGGCAAAGAGTTGCTCATCTGGAAAGGTCTCAGAGTTCTCAGTAGAAGGGAGGGACGCCCCAGCTACTGGTTCTATTCGGGACAGATGATCAGCCACTTGGTTCTCTGTCCCTTTTCTGTCTCTTATTTCTATATCAAACTCTTGCAGAAGCAGCACCCACCTTATGAGCCTGGGTTTTGAATCCTGCTTTGTGAGTAAGTATTTAAGAGAAGCATGGTCAGTGTACACAATCACTTCTGACCCTACTAAATAGGATCTAAACTTGTCAATGGCATAGACCACTGTAAGTAACTCTTTTTCTGTGGTTGTGTAATTCTTCTGTGCGTCATTTAGAACACGGCTAGCATAATAAATGACGTGCAGAAGCTTGTTATGCCTCTGTCCCAACACTGCACCAATGGCATGGTCACTGGCATCACACATTAGTTCGAATGGCAATGTCCAGTCTGGTGCAGAGATGACTGGTGCTGTGACCAGCTTGGCTTTCAGGGTCTCAAACGCCTGCAGACACTGTGTGTCAAACACAAATGGTGTGTCAGCAGCTAGCAGGTTGCTTAGAGGTTTTGCAATTTTTGAAAAATCCTTTATAAACCTTCTGTAAAACCTACATGCCCCAGAAAGCTTTTGATTGCCTTAACATTGGCAGGTGGTGGTAATTTTCAATTACCTCTACCTTTGCTTTATCCACCTCTATTCCCTTGCTTGAAATTTTGTGCCCAAAGACAATTCCTTCAGTCACCATAAAGTGACATTTCTCCCAGTTTAAGACCAGGTTAGTCTCTTGGCACCATTTCAGGACAAGTGCTAGATGGTTAAGACAGGAGCTGAATGAGTCTCCATATACTGAGAAGTCATCCATGAAGACTTCCAAGAACTTCTCCACCATATCAGAGAAGATGGATAGCATGCATCTCTAAAAAGTTGCAGGTGCATTACACAGACCAAAAGGCATTCTTCTGTAAGCAAACACGCCAGAAGGGCAAGTGAATGCTGTTTTCTCTTGGTCCTGAGGATCTACTGCAATTTGGTTGTAACCTGAATAGCCATCCAAAAAGCAGTAATAATCATGATCAGCTAGTCTTTCTAGCATTTGGTCTATGAATGGTAAAGGAAAATGATCCTTTCTGGTGGCTGTATTGAGCCTTCTGTAATTAATACACATACGCCACCATGTAACTGTTCTCGTAGGAACTAGTTCATTCTTTTCATTATGAACCACTGTCATGCCTCCCTTCTTGGGGACAACTTGGACAGGGCTCACCCAAGGGCTATCAGAAATAGGATAAATAATCACAGCCTCTAGTAATTTAGTGGCCTCTTTCTGCACCACCTCCTTCATGGCTGGATTTAGCCGCCTTTGTGGTTGAACTACTGGTTTGGCATTATCCTCCAATAGGATCTTGTGCATGCATCTCGCTGGGCTAATACCCTTAAGATCACTTATGGACCAACCAAGAGCTATCTTGTGTGTCCTTAGCACTTGAATTAGTGCTTCCTCTTCTTGTGAATTTAAAGCAGAGCTTATGATCACTGGAAAAGTGTCACCTTCTCCCAGAAATGCATACTTCAGGGATGGTGGTAGTGGTTTGAGCTCAGGTTTGGGAGGCTTATCCTCTTCTTGAGGAATTTTCAAAAATTCTTTTATTTCCTCTGGTTCCTCCTGATCAGGCTGAACATCCTTGAAGATGTCCTCTAGCTCTGATTCTAGACTTTCAGTCATATTGATCTCTTCCACCAAAGAGTCAATAATGTCAGCGCTCATGCAGTCATTTGATGTGTCTGGATGCTGCATAGCTTTGACAGCATTCAACTTGAACTCATCCTCATTGACTCTCAGGGTTACTTCCCCTTTTTGTACATCAATAAGAGTTCGTCCAGTTGCTAGGAAAGGTCTCCCTAGAATGAGAGTTGCACTCTTGTGCTCCTCCATTTTCAGCACTACAAAGTCAGTCGGAAAGGCGAATGGCCCAACCTTGACAATCATGTCCTCAATTATGCCTGATGGATATTTAATGGAGCCATCAGCAAGTTGGAGACATATCCGGGTTGGTTTGACTTCTTCAGTCAACCCAAGCTTTCTGATAGTGGATGCAGGTATTAGATTGATACTTGCTCCAAGGTCACATAGGGCCGTCTTGGTACAAGCAAATTCTAATGTGCATGATATCATAAAGCTTCCTGGATCTTGAAGCTTCTCTGGTAAGCTTTTCAGAATGACTGCACTGCATTCTTCAGTGAGAAACACTTTTTCAGTTTCTCTCCAATCCTTCTTATGACTTAAGATCTCTTTCATGAACTTAGCATAAGAAGGTATTTGCACAAGTGCCTCTGCAGACGGAATCTTTATTTCAAGAGTCCTTAGATAGTCTACAAAGCGGGCAAATTGTTTATCCTGTTCTGCTTGACGGAGTTTCTGAGGATAAGGCATCTTGGCTTTATATTCTTCAACCTTAGTTGCTGCAGGTTTGTTCCCTACAGAGGTGGTTGGAGAAGCCTTTTTAGAGGGGTTACTATCAGCACTCTCAGGTGTCTGATTCCTCAGTGGCGTTTGAGCGCCAGGACTGGGTGAGAAATGGGCATTTAACGCCAACATTTCCCCATTTTCTGGCGTTTGAACGCCAGAACTGGGCAAGGAATGGGCGTTTAACGCCAGCTTTCCCCCCTTTTCCGGCGTTTGAACGCCAGGAGTATTCCTCTCTGGGCTCTTACTGTCCTCAGAGGGATTTTGGGCACTGGTTTGGTTATCCTCTGTCAATTGTTCCTTTCTTAGCTTTTTGCTACTTTGAGCAGTGTTATTCAATGTCTTCCCACTCCTCAGTTGAACTGCTTGGCATTCTTCTGTTATCTGTTTAGATAACTGCTGTTTTGTCTAATTCAACTGTGATTCTATATTCTTGTTAGCAATTTTGGTTTCTTGGAGCATCTCTTTAAATTCTGCTAACTGTTTTGTCATCAGGAGTAATTGCTGATTAAGCTCAACAATCTGTTCTTGAGGATTAGTATCAGTAGTTACTGTCATAGCTTCTTCTTTTGTAGAGGACTCACTGCTTGAGTATAGATGTTGATTTCTAGAAACAGTGTCTATGAGCTCTTGAGCCTCTTCAATCGTCTTCCTCATATGTATAGATCCACCAGCTGAGTGGTCTAGAGACATCTGAGCTTTTTCTGTAAGCCCATAGTAGAAGATGTCTAACTGTACCCACTCTGAAAACATTTCAGAGGCCCATTTTCTTAGCATACCTCTATACCTCTCCCAGGCATTATAAAGGGATTCATTATCCTCTTGTTTAAACCCTTGGATGTCCAGCCTTAGCTGTGTCATCCTTTTTGGAGGGTAAAATTGATTCAGGAATTTGTCTGATAACTGTCTCCATATTTTTATGCTTGCTGTGGGTTGGTTATTCAACCACCTCTTAGCTTGATCTTTTACAGCAAATGGAAACAGTAATAATCTATAGACATCCTGATCCACCTCTTTATCACGTACTGTGTCAGCAATTTGTAAGAACTATGCCAGAAACTCAGTAGGTTCTTCCTGTGGAAGACCAGAATACTGGCAATTTTACTGCACCATGATAATGAGTTGAGGATTTAGCTCAAAGCTGCTTGCTTTAATGGGAGGTATACAGATGCTACTCCCATATGCAGCTGTAATGGGGTTAGCATATGACCCCAGAGTCCTTCTGGACTGCTCACTTCCACTTAGGTCCATGATGGAGAAAGGGAGATGATATGGATTGCAAGTAGATTAAATTTTTTTTGAACGT
The DNA here is from genome assembly GCF_014773155.1 of Arachis stenosperma. NCBI lineage: Eukaryota > Viridiplantae > Streptophyta > Magnoliopsida > Fabales > Fabaceae > Arachis > Arachis stenosperma. The sequence continues at coordinate 94,338,080 of NC_080380.1, forward strand.
AACCGAAAATAATAAAATAAAATAAATGGAAAATGAAATAAAAATCTAAAAACCAAAAGGGAATAAAATCGAAGCAAATTGAAAACTAAATTAATTAATTGATTAAAAAGATTCTGGAATTAGCAATTAAAAAGATATGATTGAAAATTTATTTTGAAAAAGATTTGAATTTTTTTTTGAAATGAGGAAAGAGAAAAACAACAAAATGACACCAAACTTAAAATTTTTAGACAATCAAACACAAATTTTCGAAAATTTTAAAGGAAAACACAAAGAAGACACCAAACTTAGAATTTTTAAAGATCAAGAAAGGACTAAGAACATGCAAAGTTGAAAAATTAAAGGAAAACAAATGCATGCAATTGACACCAAACTTAAAATATGAAACTAAACTCAAATAAAAGACTCTAAACCAACAAAAATAAAACAGTCCTAATCTAAGCAACAAGATAAACCATCAGTTGTCCAAACTCGAACAATCCCCGGCAACGGCGCCAAAAACTTGGTGCACGAAATTGCAATCACACTTTTGCAATCTCGCACAACTAACCAGCAAGTGCACTGGGTCATCCAAGTAATACCTTACGTGAGTAAGGGTCGATCCCACGGAGATTGTCGGCTTGAAGCAAGCTATGGTTATCTTGTAACTCTTAGTCAGGAGATCAGTAATTCTCAGGTTTAATTGTGAAAAGTAGAAGAACATGAAATAAATACTTGTTTTGCAGTAATGGAGAACAGGTTGAGGTTTTGGAGATGCTCTATCTTCTGAATCTCTGCTTTCCTACTGTCTTCTTCTTCAAGCACGCAAGGCTCCTTCCATGGCAAACTGTATGAAGGGTTTCACCATTGTCAATGGCTACCTCCCATCCTCTCAGTGAAAATGTTCAACGCGCTCTGTCATAGCACGGCTAATCATCTATCGGTTCTCAATCAGGTTGGAATAGAATCCAGTGATTCTTTTGCGTCTGTCACTAACGCCCAGCCTTCAGGAGTTTGAAGCTCGTCACAGTCATTCAATCCTTGAATCCTACTCAGAATACCACAGACAAGGTTTAGACCTTCCGGATTCTCTTGAATGCCGCCATCAATTCTAGCTTATACCACGAAGATTCTGATTAAGGAATCCAAGAGATATCTACTCAATCTAAGGTAGAATGGAGGTGGTTGTCAGGCACACGTTCATAGGTGAGAATGATGATTAGTGTCATGGATCATCACATTCATCAAGTTTAGGAACAAGTGATATCTTAGAATAGAAGCAAGCGTGATTGAATGAAAAACAGTAGTAATTGCATTAATCCATCAAGACACAGCAGAGCTCCTCACCCCCAACCATGGGGTTTAGAGACTCATGCCGTAGAAGATACAATAAGAAACGTGTAAAGTGTCATGAGGTAGAGATACAATGTCAAAAGGTCCTATTAATAGTGAACTAGTAACCTAGGATATACATAAATGAGTAAATGACGTAAAAATCCACTTCCAGGGTCCACTTGGTGTGTGCTTGGGCTGAGCATTGAAGCTTTCACGTGTAGAGACTTTTTCTGGAGTTAAACGCCAGCTTTTGTGCCAGTTTGGGCGTTTAACTCCAGTTTTTGTGCCAGTTCCGGCGTTAAACGCCGGTAATTCTGAAGCTGATTTGCAATGCCAGTTTGGGCCATCAAATCTCGGGAAAAGTATGAACTATTATACATTGCTGGAAATCCCAGGATATCTACTTTCCAACGCAGTTGAGAGCGCGCTAATTGGGCTTTTGTAGCTCTAGAAAATCCACTTCGAGTGCAGGGAGGTCAGAATCCAACAGCATCTGCAGTCCTTTTCAGCTTCTAAATCAGATTTTTGCTCAGGTCCCTCAATTTCAGCCAGAAAATACCTGAAATCACAGAAAAACATACAAACTCATAGTAAAGCCTAGAAAAGTTAATTTTAAATAAAAACTAATAAAAACATGCTAAAAACTAACTAAAATGTACTAAAAACATACTAAAAATAGTGCCAAAAAGGGTGTAAATTATCTGCTCATTAGACTCCAAACCTGGTGAAGATATTCCTTCGAAGAAAGTTTATGACTACCTTATTGTCATTAGTTGGGATCGCCACTGCCTCCACCTACTTAGATACATAGTCTACTGCCACTAAGATAAACTTGTTTGAATATGAGGGTGGAAATGGTCCCATGAAATCGATTCCCCATACATCAAACAGTTCAAGCTCTAGAATGTATTGCTGTGGCATCTCATTTCTCTTGGGCAAGTTGCCAGCCCTTTGGCATTTGTTGCAGCTTCTCACTAATTTCTTAGCATCTTTGAAGATAGTGGGCCAAAAGAACCCACATTGTAGCACCTTTGCGGCAGTTCTTTCTCCTCCAAAGTGACCTCCATAACTAGCACTATGGCAACTCCACAGGACCCTTCGTCCTTCTTCTTCTGAGATGCACCTCCTAAGGATTCCATCTGAGCATTTCTTAAAGAGATAGGGTTCATCCCAAATGAAATACTTGGCATCATTGATGAGTTTCCTTCTTTGATATTTGTTGATTCCAGGGGGTAAGTCACCGGCTGCTTTAAAATTGGCAATATCTGCAAACCATGGTGCTTTATGAATCATCATTAGTTGCTTATCTGGGAAGAATTCATTTACACTTGTATCATGGGCATCATCCTTCTCACAAGTGATTTTGGATAGATGGTCTGCCAATTTGTTCTCCACACCCTTTTTGTCTCTAATTTCAATGTTGAACTCCTGCAACAATAAGATCCATCTGATTAGTCTTGGTTTTGACTCTTGTTTGGCAAATAAATATTTGAGTGCTGTGTGATCAGTGAAAACAATAACTTTAGAGCCAATAAGATATGATATAAATTTGTCAAATGCAAAAACTATTGCTAGCAACTCCTTTTCGGTAGTGGTATAATTCCTTTGAGTATCATTAAGGACCTTGCTGGCATAGTATATCACATGCACCAAATTTTCTTTTCTCTGCCCTAACACTGCCCCAACTGTGAAATCAGATGCATCACACATCAGTTCAAATGGTAAATTCCAATCAGGTGGGGTGATGATAGGAGCTGAGGATAGCCTCTTTTTCAAGTTTTCAAATTCTAGCATGCATTTCTCATAAAAAATAAATGGTGTATCAGACATCAGGAGATTGCTTAAGGGCTTGGCTATCTTTGAAAAATCTTTAATAAACCTTCTGTAGAAGTCAGCATGTCCCAAAAAACTCCTAATCGTCTTGACATCACTTGGTGGAGGTAAATTTTCAATTAGCTCCACCTTAGCTCTGTCTACCTCAATGCCTTGATTAGAAACTTTATGGCCAAGAACTATTCCCTCTGTCACCATGAAATGACATTTTTCCCAGTTCAAGACTAAATTGGCTTCTTGACATCTTTTTAATACCAAGGCAAGATGGTTTAGGTAATTAGGGAAGGAATCTCCAAATACTGAGAAGTCATCCATGAAAACTTCAATGAACTTCTCTATCATATCTGAAAAGATGGAGAGCATGCAGCGTTGAAAAGTTGCGGGTGCATTACATAGCCCAAATGGCATGCGCCTATAGGCAAACACTCCATATGGGCAGGTGAATAATGTTTTCTCTTAGTCTCTTGGATCAACCACTATTTGGTTATATCCTAAATAACCATCTAGAAAACAATAATATGCATGTCCCGCAAGTCTTTCCAACATTTGATCCATGAAGGGAAGTGGAAAATGATCTTTTCTTGTGGCTTCATTGAGCTTCCTGTAGTCAATACACATTCTCCAGCATGTGATGGTTCTTGTAGGGATTAGCTCATTCCTTTCGTTGGGCACCACAGTGATTCCTCCTTTCTTGGGAACCACTTGAACTGGACTGACCCATTGGCTATCTGAAATTGGATAGATTACTCCTCCCTGCCACAATTTCATAACTTCTTTCTGCACTACTTCCTTCATTACTGGATTTAACCTTCATTGGGGCTGAATGGACAGTTTGGCACTGGTGCACAAAATTGTGATCAACAATGGCGCCATCAACATGGTACGCTCAATTGCAATCTCTACTATTTCTCACAACTTCGCACAACTAACCAGCAAGTGCACTGGGTCGTCCAAGTAATAAACCTTACGCGAGTAAGGGTCGATCCCACAGAGATTGTTGGTATGAAGCAAGCTATGGTCACCTTGTAAATCTCAGTCAGGCAGATTCAAATGGTTATGGATGATTTATGAATAAAACATAAAATAAAGATAGAGATACTTATGTAATTCATTGGTGAGAATTTCAGATAAGCGTATGGAGATGCTTTGTCCCTTTCGTCTCTCTGCTTTCCTACTGTCTTCATCCAATCCTTCTTACTCCTTTCCATGGCAAGCTGTATGTTGGGCATCACCGTTGTCAGCGGCTACAGTCTCGTCCTCTCAGTGAAAATGTTCAACGCGCTCTATCACAGGACGGCTAATCATCTGTCGATTCTCAATCAGGTTGGAATAGAATCCAGTGATTCTTTTGCGTCTGTCACTAATGCCCAGCCTTTAGGAGTTTGAAGCTCGTCATAGTCATTCAATCCTTGAATCCTACTCAGAATACCACAGACAAGGTTTAGACCTTCCGGATTCTCTTGAATGCCGCCATCAATTCTTGCTTATACCATGAAGATTCTGATTAAGGAATCCAAGAGGTAAACATTCAAGCCCTGTTTGCTTGTAGAACGGGAGTGGTTGTCAAGCACACGTTCATAAGTGAGAATGATGATGAGCGTCACATAATCATCACATTCATCATGTTCTTGGGTGCGAATGAATATCTTGGAACAAGAATAAGCTGAATTGAATAGAAGAACAATAGTAATTGCATTAATATTTGAGGTACAGCAGAGCTCCACACCTTAATCTATGGTGTGTAGAAACTCCACCGTTGAAAATACATAAGAACAAGGTCTAGGCATGGCCGTGAGGCCAGCCTCCCAAAGAGGGTTCAATCATAAAAACACGATCAAAAGATCCAAAGATGATCCTAAGATCTAAAATGATCAAAAGATGAAAATACAATAGCAAAAGGTCCTATTTGTAGAGAACTAGTAGCCTAGGGTTTACAAAGATGAGTAAATGACATAAAAATCCACTTCCGGGCCCACTTGGTGTGTGCTTGGGCTGAGCATTGAAGCATTTTCGTGTAGAGACTTTTCTTGGAGTTAAACGCCAGCTTTTGTGCCAGTTTGGGCGTTTAACTCCCATTCTTGTGCCAGTTCCGGCGTTTAACGCCGGGCAATGTCAAATATCGGGCAAAGTATAGACTATTATACATTTCTGGAAAGCCCAGGATGTCTACTTTCTAACGCAATTGAGAGCGTGCCAATTGGGCTTCTGTAGCTCCAGAAAATCCACTTCGAGTGCAGGGAGGTCAGAATCCAACAGCATCTGCAGTCCTTTTCAGCCTCTGAATCAGATTTTTGCTCAGGTCCCTCAATTTCAGCCAGAAAATACCTGAAATCACAGTAAAACACACAAACTCATAGTAAAGTCCAGAAAAGTGAATTTTAACTAAAAACTAATAAAAATATAATAAAACTAACTAAAACATACTAAAAACAATGCCAAAAAGCGTATAAATTATCCGTTCATCAGGCACCTTCTTCTAGGAGTATCTTATGCATGCATATGGCTGAACTGATTCCTTTCAAGTCAGCAAGTGTCCATCCAATGGCATCCTTATACTTTCATAAGACTTGAAGCAACTCTTCCTCTTGTTCTTGGCTGAGGGCTGAATTTATGATCACTGGATAACATTTATTTTCTCCCAAGTATGCATACTTGAGAGTGGTTGGCAGTGCTTTAAGCTCCAGTTTGGGCACTTCTTTTCTTTCTTCCTTTTCTTCTAGCATGCCTTGAACATGTATTTCAGCGGCTGCAGCTTCTTCGCTTGCTGCTAATTCTTCTTCTATTGATGCTTCAAGTTCTTCTTCAAGAGTTTCTTGTACCAAAGCTTCTACGGAGTCCAACCTCATACATTCTCCCAATGAGTTGTGTGGGTAACTCATGGCCTTAAACACATTGAATGCCATTTTCTCCTCATGTAATCTAAGGACAAGTTCACCCTTTTGGACATCAATAATGGCTCCCGCAGTGGCTAAAAATGGCCTTCCCAGGATGATGGAAGTCTTAGCTCCTTCCTCCATGTCTAATACCACGAAATCTGCTGGAAAGATGAAGTCTCCCACCTTCACCAACAAATCTTCTACTATCCCATGGGAAAATTTGAATGATATGTCTGCTAGTTGCAGGGCCATTCTTGTTGGTTTGGCTTCCTCAATCTTCATTTTTTTCATCATTGCTAGAGACATTAGATTTATGCTGGCTCCTAGATCACATAAAGCCTTTTCCACAGTGATTTCCCCAATGATACAAGGGATTTGTAAACTCCCAGGATCCTTCAATTTTTAGGGCAATTTGTGTTGGATGATGGCGCTGCATTCTTCCGTGAGCACCACGGTCTCATTATTCTTCCAGCTTCTCTTTTTGGTCATCAATTCCTTCAAGAACTTGGCATAGAGTGGCATTTGCTCTATTGCTTCAGCAAAGGGTATGTTTATTTGTAGTTTCTTGAAGATTTCCAAGAATCTTGAGAATTGGTTGTCCTCTCCCCTCTTCTTTAATTGCAGCTGATGGGGGTATGGAACCTTTGAGAAGCATGGTTTGAGCGCTTCTCTTTCTTGATGTGGCTTAGGGTTTGAGGGTTGAGCTTCCTCATGTCCTTTGTTTTTTTCATCCAATTTCTTCTCTGGTGGTTTCTTGTGGGTCTCCTTCAATTCCTTCCCACTTCTGAGGGTGATAGCTTGACATTCCTCCTTTGGTATTGAGTTAATATTGCTGCAATTGTTGTGTCCAGGGGCTTGCTTGAATAAGAATTCAATCTGTGTTTCCAATTTCTTGATGGTAGCATCTTGATTCTGCATGTTGGATTGTACTTCTTCCCAGAAAGCTTTACTATCTTGAATTTCCTTGCATAGATTTTCAAGTAGAGCCTCAATCTTTGATAATCTCTCCTCGGTTATTGATGATGGGTTAAGATTAGGTGGTTGAGAAGGGTGGTTAGATGGATGTCGGTAGGATCTCTGTGAGGTGTGTTGATGAGTTGCATTATTGTTGGAGTTGAGGTTATGACATCTCTGATCTTGCCCTTGGTCTTGTTGGTTTCTCCATCCAAAGTTGGGGTGATTTCTCCATCCAGAGTTGTAAGTTTTGGAGTATGGATCATGGACTTGTCTAGGTGAGTTTCCAACATAGTTGGCTTGCTCCCAATCACCTTCTTCTCCTATGTTTACTCCTTCTTGAGCTGACGATGAGGTGATGGCTGCTGTAACTTGGTTCTCCTTCACCTTCTTGGTAAGATCTGCTAGCTGCTTGGTGATCATCTTATTTTGAGCTAACAATGCATCCATGTGGTTCATCTCCATTACTCCTCTGGTGTTACTTCTTTCGGAGGCATAGAAGTAGTCATTTTCAGCAACTATCTCAATGACATCTATGGCTTCTTCACTGGTTTTTTTCTTGTTTAGAGAGCCTCCTGATGAATGATCCACAACCCTCTTTGACTCATAGGAAAGACCTTTATAGAAGATGTGAAGTTGAACCCATTCATTGAACATCTCTGGTGGGCATCTTCTTGTTAGGTCTTTGAACCTCTCCCATGCTTCATAAAGAGTCTCACCATCTTGTTGCCTGAAAGTTTGCACCTCAGCTCTCAGCCTGTTGATCCTTTGAGGAGGGTAAAATCTTGCCAAAAAATTGTTCACCACATCTTCCCAATTTGTTAAGCTCTCCTTTGGGAAGGATTCAAGCCATTTGAATGCCTTGTCCCTGAGTGAAAAAGGGAACAAGAGCAACCTATAGACATCTGGATGGACTCCATTGGACTTCACAGTGTCACAAATTCTCAGGAAGGTGGTTAGATGTTGATTGGGGTCTTCTTGAGCACTTCCTCCAAATGAACAATTGTTCTGAACAAGAGTGATGAGCTGGGGTTTTTGTTCGAAATTGTTGGCATGTATGGTGGGCTTCTGAATGCTACTTCTATAGTTTCCTAGATTAGGATTGATATAGGAGCCTAGAACTCTCCTTTCTTGCCCAGCACGGTTTGCATGGACTTCTCTAGCATGGTTGTGAGCTTCTTCTTCATGATTGTTCTCCAAATTCTCTTCTATGTTGGGTTCAAAGTACTCTTCCTCTTCTTCCTCAGCTCCAATAATTCTTTTCCCTCTTGCTTCCCTTCTTAGTCTCCAAAGGGTCCTTTCAGGTTCTGAATCAAAGGATGTTGAAACTCCTTCTCTTCTCCCTGTCATACAACAGATAGATTGCACAACAGGAGATAAAATGAAAAAACTATTCTTGTTAGAGTAATTGTTAGTGTGAGTAATGCAATTTATCAAAAGTTAGTGGGTTAGTGAGCATAATTGTAATTATCAAAGAAAGAAAGAACGAAAAATAAAGAAGGTGAAGGGGGTGAGGAAGAAATTAAAACAAACTAAAAGAAATTGACTGAATCAAATAAATAAAAAGAAAAATGTTCAATTTAGTGATCTTCAAACTTAATCATTCTTGATTCAAAATCAATCCCCGGCAACTGCGCCATAAACTTGATGCATGAAAACTTGTCTCTTAACAAATTTCCCTTCGGCAAGTATACCGAATTGCCGTCAAGTAAAACTCACAATAGAGTGAGGTCGAATCCCACAAGGATTGATTGGTCAAACAACTTTAGTTAGAAGAATATGCTAGTTGAGCTAAACAGAAATTACATTGAGAACTTGCAGAAATTTAAATGACTGGAAAGTAAATAACAGAAATTAAAGTGCAGAATCTTAAATGGGGATTTGGGGTAATGAGCATGAAAATAAATGGCAGAAAGTAAGAGAATGGGTAAGATCAAAAATGGGGTAATCATTGGTTTCAGGAGATGTTGCATTCTCCGGATCAAGTTTATTCTCATCTCTTCCTCAATCAATGCATTCATTGATCTCCTTGGCAATCTTAAGTGATTGGATCCCAATTCCTTGGCAATCCAATCTCTCTAAGCTTGAACAATTGCCCAATTCCTTGATTTAATTGCTCATGGGAAGAGATGAAGTATGGTCACTGATTATACCACATGCATTTCCAAATCAAAGTGTTGGGAGGATTACATGTCACTATATCCGCCCAAATCCCAATTTGGTCCAACATGAGAAAGTATTTCTAGCATGATCTCCTCATCCCTTTTTCAAGGCTCAAAGGAGATCCAATTATGGAGAGTTTCTTTCCAAGACAACTAACCAATTGAATTAAGATCGAAAGCTTTCTAGTAAGATCAAGAGAAAAGAAAGAAGAAGAAGAATGAAAACTATAATTGATCTATCAAATTACAACAGAGCTCCCTAACCCAATGAAAGGGGTTTAGTTGTTCATAGCTCTAGAAATGAAAAATGACAGAAAAGAGGAATCCATGCTAAAAGTGCAGAAAAGTAAATCTATAGAGAGTAGTTCCCAAAAGTGCCCAGCTTCTCTATAGTTCAAAACTACTCCTATATATACTACCCCTCTTGATCTTCTAGTGAGTTCTTCAAGTCTTGGATGTGGGCTCTGGATCTTGAGTTGAAGCAGTTTTCATCTTTAGTGGGCTCAGCTTACAGAGAAATATGAATTAGGCTTGGGTATTTAGTGAGATTAACGTTGAGTGCCATTGTGGGTTCGAGGACGTTAATGGCATTCACTTTTTCCACTAACGTTCCACCCTTATGTACCCACATTAACTCCAACGTTAGTGGTCTTAACGTGACCACTAACGTTGCCTTCTCAATTTTTGGCCAACGTTATTAGGACTCACTTTTCCCAATAATGTTGGCTTATACCCCTTCGCGAACGTTATTGGGAATCACTTTTTCCATTAACGTTGCTTGGTGCCTTTTGTTCCTACATTAGAGTTCACGTTAGTGTAGCTAACGTGACTCTTAACGTGGGTGTGTCTCACCTTCGAGAGCGTTAGTGACACTCACCTTTGTCACTAACGCTCCAAATGCCCAAATTCTCTACGTTAGAACTCACGTTAACTAAGTTAACATGGCTCTTAACGTAGTAATGATGCCATCTTCCAACGTTCGTGACAAAAGTGAGTGTCACTAACGTTGGCTCTTTGATCTCAACTCCACGTTAACTTTCACGTTAAATGGTCTTAACGTGAAAGTTAACGTAGGCAATGCTAGTTGGTCCAACGTTAGTGACAAAAGTGAGTGTCACTAACGTTGGCTTTTGTTTTCCTCTTCCACGTTAGAGTTCACGTTAACTAGGTTAACGTGACTCTTAACGTGGATCATTGCCAAGTTCTCCAACGTTAGTGGTGTTCACTTTTACCACTAACGTTGGAGGAAAACGTTATTGGTGTTCACGTTTTCTCTTAACGTTGGAGTTCCCTTTTTGTTTCTACGTTAACTACCACGTTAACTTAGTTAACGTGGCAAGTAACGTGAACTATGGATGGCTTCGCAGGTGTTATTGGTGATCACTTTTCTCATTAACGTTGTAAGCTTTTTACCATTCCACGTTAGTGTTCACGTTAACTAGGTTAACGTGAATACTAACGTGGTTCTTCCTTGCTTCCTTTGCCTTGAAATCAAGCAATTAAAGTGCATCAAAGCTCTAGCCAAAGTCATGAGATTATGCATCATCAATTTATCATGAAATTCTAGCAAAATTCTCATGAAATCATGCAAAGTTCACACTCGTTGCTTGAATCAAGGTGTGAGTGTATTTTTATCCAAAACTTGTCTTATTCACTAAGAAAATGCATGAAACTACCCTAAAATAGTAAAAAAAGGTCAGTGAAACTGACCTAGATACCCTGGCATCATGTACTCAAAACTTGGAATGCATAAATATGTAGTAAACACAGTTAATGGGTAGTTATTGATTTTATATTACATGGATTGTCCGAAGTTAGGTGGAAAGTTTATGTTAATTAAGGATTCAGATTTTACTCCACTTGGCCAAATACAATCCTACCTTGACCCTAACCCCATTACAACCTTTAAAAGACCTCTTGATTTGTGTATTGGTGCATTAAATTTTTTGTTGATTGTTAGATGAAAAGTAAGCTACAGAAAGCAAGATTAGTAGAGAATTGAGAGAATTGACCCTAGACACTTGAGAGTTAGAATGATATACACTACCAGTAAGGGTTCAGTGCTCAATTCTATGTTCCCTGCTTTCATGAGCTATTTTCTTCTTGCAAGTTATTTGTATTGTATTTTGTGATTTGAATCAGTGAAATCCAATTCATATTTGTTCTTGAAAGATTTATTTACTTTTTCACCAAGTAGGTAGAATCATTTTAGCATATAGTTGCATTCACATTCATAAATTGCATTGCATGAGTCCTGCTTTTCCCTACTCATTTATTTTGTCTCCTTAAGCTTAGCATGAGGACATGCTAATGTTTAAGTGTGGGGAGGTTGATAAACCACTATTTTATGGTTCATATTGTATTTAATTGAGTGGTTTTATCAAGCTTTTCACCCACTTATTCATATGATTTGCATGATTTTACAATTCCTTCCTAGTTTAGTTATATGATTGAAAACATGCTTCTTTGGTCTTAATTTAGCGAATCTTAATCTTCTCTTATTACCATTTGATGCCTTGATCTGTGTGTTAAGTGTTTCAGGTTTTATAGGGCAGGAATGACTTAGAGCATGAAGAGGAAGCGTGCAAAAATGGAGGGAACACAAGGAATTGAAGAGATGACCAGCGAGAAGTCACGCGGTTGCATGGCTCACGCGACTGCACGAAATGGAAGAAATCAGAGTGATGCGTTCGTGTACCTGACGCGACCGCGCGGATTGGAAGCTGCACGAACGACGCGAATGTGTGGACGATTCGCACGCGTGGTACGAGAGACGCTGAGTGACGCGAACGCGTGGACGACGCGGCCGCATGACGTGTGCGATCTGCAGAATTACAAAAGTCGCTGGCAGAGATTTTGGGCCGTATTTTAACCCAGTTTTCAGCCCAAAAACACAGATTAAAGTCAGGGAACATGCAAAGACTCAAGGGGATCACTTCAGATTGAATCATTACTCACAATTTTAGGTTTGAGATGTAGTTTTAGAGAGAGAGAGAGGTTCTCTCCTCTCTCTTATGATTTAGGATTAGAATTTCTATTAGGATTAGGATTTATCTCATCTTCATATCAGGTTCAATATTCCTTTTACTTTGTATTTCTCTTTTACTTTCAGATACTTTGATGCTTATATTACTTATGTTGCCTCTTTGGCTTATGCACCATTCATGTTAGGATTTTCTTAAATAATATAATTTGAGGTATTTTCAGACCTATGATTTTTATCTAGCTTTTTACATTCTTGGCTTTAATTGATTAATTGGAGACTCTTGAGTTATCAAACTCATCGTGATTGATAATTGTTATTTTTGCTAATTGAATTGAATTCCAATAACTCTAGGCCTTTCTTAGGAATTGGCTGGGACCTGAGGATCAAACTAATTAGTCCACTTGACTTTCTTTTGCCTTAGTAAAGGTTAACTAAGTGGGATTAAAACTCAATTCTCATCACCATCGATAAGGATAACTAGGATAGGACTTCCAATTTCTCATATCTTGCCAAGAGTTTATTTTATAGTCATTTATTTATTTTACTTGTCAATTAACATACTTCTTCCTTACTTTCAAAACCCCCAATTTACAAGACTCATAACCAATAATAAGAACATACCTCCCTGCAATTCCTTGAGAAGACGACCCGAGGTTTAAATACTCGGTTATCAATTTTAAAGGAGTTTGTTACTTGTGACAACCAAAACGTTTGTAAGAAAGGACTTTTGTTGGTTTAGAAGCTATACTTGCAACGGGAATTTATTTTGAATTCTAGACCATGCAAAAGTTCTCTCTTCAGTGCTATCATTCTTTGGACAATTTGCTTCTATTTAGAATGCAATAGGTATGAAAACTTATCCTTTTTTATTTATGTTTATCTTTTCTAAGTTCATTTCACATGGGAAAATTAAAGCATTTTGAGAGTCTGATTGGAGGCAAAGTTTTCAGGTGTTTTTGTGCTTATGATTCTGATTTCGATTTTTGCAACCCAAAGGGCTAGTGTTAAGTTTGTTTTCACTCATTTCAATACTGATAATGGTGCTGGAATCCATAGCAGCCCTTCATATTTCTGGTGGGACTTTTTATGGCTCAATATTCTCTATCTGGATATGATGCATCAGCTCATATGGTACATCTTTTCTCTTCATTTCTACTTTTCCTTTGTAACATAATTTTAGTCAAGTTATTGAAGGATTTAGCTTAATTTTCAGACAAAAGAAACCAAGGAAGCTGATAAAAATGGACCAAAAGGAATTATCAATGCTATGGGAATATCTATTGTTCTTGGATTCTACTACATATTAGGAATTACCTTTGCAATTACTAACATCCCTTACATGTTAAGTAAAGACAATGATGCTAGTGGATATGCCATTGCTCAAATATTTTATGTGGCATTCAAGAACAGATATGGTCATAGTATTAGAGGGATTATCTACTTGATCATTGTTGCTGTAGCTATATTTTTTTGTGGAATGAGTTCAGTGACTAGCAACTCAAGGTTGTTGTAGCTATATTTTGTTGTTGTAGCTATACTTACACTAGTTTTTTATATGGAATGTTCATAGAGTTTAAGTGTTATAATTATTTTTTTCTCATTTTATTTGCATCATGAAGCAAATTTGTACGATGATTATTGATTAATGAAAGAGGTTATAAAAATTTTATTTTGTGAATTTATGAATTTAATGAAATATTTCCATGTTGTAGTAATAAAATAAAAAATAGTATAATATAACTAAAAAAATGTTACTAAAGATCTTTTGTAATATTTTTTAAGTGTTACAAAAAATACTTATGGTAATATTTTTTTAAGTGTTACAAAAAATATCTATGGTAACATTTTTTAAGTATTACATAAAATATCTATTGTAACATTCTTTAAGTGTTACAAAAAGTTATCGATAGTAACATTTTTCTAAGTGTTACAAAGTATATCTATTGTAACATTTCTTTAAGTGTTACCAAGGAAAGTCTATTATAACATTTCTCATAATATTACTATAGAAGATTTATCTAACATTTTTACTAAATGTTATTAAATCTTTAGAAAAATGTTAGTAGAACTCTTTAGCAACATAGGGTATATTTAATATTTGTTAAAATGTTACTAATATATATAGGTAACATTTTTTAAATATTAGTAGAAGTCAATTATGTAGTAGTGATATCATATGTCTTTGAATGATTAATTTAAATTCTAAATTTAATAAAAAAAATACTGCAAAAGCATTATGTTATTTTTTAGCATAAAGAATGAGAAAATGGATGTGGAATGAATGATTGATGTTGGTATTCTATATTAGTGTCGAAGGGTGATTCTATTTCACTTGGTACAATAGAATATGAAAATTAAGACTAATGGCTGATGAGCGGATATTTTATACGTTTTTTGGGGGTAATTTCATATAGATTTTAGTGTGTTTTAGTTAGTTTTTAGTATATTGGTGCGCGAAATTGTGAACAATACTTTTCACAACTCTCATAATCCCCGGTAATGGCTCCACAAACGTGGTAGCTCAATACCATGGCATTATACAACTTCGCACAACTAACCAGCAAGTGCACTGGGTCGTCCAAGTAATACCTTACGTGAGTAAGGGTCGATCCCACGGAGATTGTTAGCATTGAAGCAAGCTATGGTCATCTTGTAAATCTTAGTCAGGTAAACTCAGATGTATGATGGTGATGAACGAAAATAACATAAAAGATAAAGATAGTGATACTTATGTAATTCATTGGTAGGAACTTCAGATAAGCGCATGAAGATGCATTCCCTTCCGTCTATCTGCTTTCCTACTGTCTTCATCCAATCCTTCCTACTCCTTTCCATGGCAAGCTCGTGTAGGGTTTCACCGTTGTCAATGGCTACCTCCCATCCTCTCAGTGAAAGCGATTGCATATGCTCTGTCACAGCATAGCGGAATTCAGCTGTCGGTTCTCGGTCAGGCCGGAATAATATCCATCGATACTTTTGCGTCTGTCACTAACGCCCCGCCTGCTAGGAGTTTGAAGCACGTCACAGTCATTCAGTCATTGAATCCTACTCAGAATACCACAGACAAGGTTAGACCTTCCGGATTCTCTTGAATGCTGCCATCAGTTCTCGCCTATACCACGAAGACTCTGATCTCACGGAATGGTTGGCTCGTTTGTCAGGCGAGCACTCGGTTGTCAGGCGATCAACCATGCATCGTGCAATCAGGAATCCAAGAGATATTCACTAAGCCTCAGATGCTTGTAGAACAAGAGTGGTTGTCAGTCACCTTGTTCATGGGTGAGAATGGTGATGGGCGTCAATCATCACCTTCATCAGGTTGAAGAACAAGTGATATCTTGGACAAAGAACAAGCGGAATTGAATAGAAGAACAATAGTAATTGCATTAATACTCGAGGTACAGCAGAGCTCCACACCTTAATCTATGGTGTGTAGAAACTCCACCGTTGAAAATACATAAGAACAAGGTCTAGGCATGGCCGAATGGCCAGCCTCCCAAAGTGATCAAAAGATCTAAAGAAAAAGGTTCCAAAGATCCGAAGATTTCTAATACAATAGTAAAAGGTCCTACTTATAGAAAACTAGTAACCTAAAGTGTACAGAAATGAGTAAATGACATAAAAATCCACTTCCGGGCCCACTTGGTGTGTGCTTGGGCTGAGCAATGAAGAAATTTCGTGTAGAGACTCTTCTTGGAGTTAAACGCCAGCTTTGGTGCCAGTTTGGGCGTTTAACTCCCATTTGGGTGCCAGTTCCAGCGTTTAACGCTGGGATTTCTTAAGGTGACTTTGAACGCCGGTTTGGGCCATCAAATCTTGGGCAAAGTATGGACTATCATATATTGCTGGAAAGCCCAGGATGTCTACGTTCCAACGCCGTTGAGAGAGCGCCAATTGGGTTTCTGTAGCGCCAGAAAATCCACTTCGAGTGCAGGGAGGTCAGAATCCAACAGCATCTGCAGTCCTTTTTGGTCTCTGAATCAGATTTTTGCTCAGGTCCCTCAATTTCAGCCAGAAAATACCTGAAATCACAGAAAAACACACAAACTCATAGTAAAGTCCAGAAAAGTGAATTTTAACTAAAAATTAATAAAAATATACATAAAAACTAACTAGATCATACCAAAAACATACTAAAAACAATGCCAAAAAGTATACAAATTATCCGCTCATCACAACACCAAACTTAAATTGTTGCTTGTCCCCAAGCAACTGAAAATCAAATAAGATAAAAAGAAGAGAATATGCAATGAACTCCAAAAACATCTATGAAGATCAGTATTAATTAGATGAGCGGGGCTTTTAACTTCTTGTCTCTGAATAGTTTTGGCATCTCACTCTATCCCTTGTAATTCAGAATGATTGGCTTCTTTAGGAACTTAGAATCCAGATAGTGTTAATGATTCTCCTAGTAAACTATGATGATTCTTGAACATAGCTATTTATTGAGTCTTGGCTGTGGCCCAAAGCACTCTGTTTTCCAGTATTACCACCGGATACATACATGCCACAGACACATAATTGGGTGAACCTTTTCAGATTGTGACTCAGCTTTGCTAAAGTCCCCAATTAGAGGTGTCCAGGGTTCTTAAGCACACTCTTATTTGCCTTGGATCACAACTCTTATTTCTTTTTCTTTCTTCTTCTTTTTTTTTCGAAATTTTTTTTTTGTATTTACTGCTTTTTCTTGCTTCAAGAATCATTTTTATGATTTTTCAGATCCTCAGTAACATGTCTCCTTTTTCATCATTCTTTCAAGAGCCAACCTTCATGAACCACAAATTCAAGATACATATGCACTGTTGAATAATACATTCAGAGAACAAGAGTATTGCCACCACATCAAAATAATTAAACTATTATAAAATTCAGAATTCATGCAATTCTTTCCTTTTCAATTAAGCATATTTTTATTTAAGAAAGGTGATGGATTCATAGGACATTCATAACTTTAAGGCATAGACACTAAGACACTAATGATCACAAGACACAAACATGGATAAACATAAGCATAAAATTCGAAAAACAGAAGAATAAAGAACAAGGAAATCAAGGAACGGGTCCACCTTAGTGATGGCGGCTCTTCCTCCCTCTTGAAGGTCCTATGGAGTGCTTGAGCTCCTCAATGTCTCTTCCTTGTCTTTGTTGCTCCTCTCTCATGATTCTTTGATCTTCTCTAATTTCATGGAGGATGATGGAGTGTTCTTGGTGCTCCACCCTTAGTTGTCCCATGTTGGAACTTAGTTCTCCTAGGGAGGTGTTTAGTTGCTCCCAATAGTTTTGTGGAGGAAAGTGCATCCCTTGAGAGGAATCTATCCATCTCCCATGACTCGGAGGTGGAGGCTTTTGCCTTCCCTTTCCTCTTTCTAGAGGTTTCTCCGGCCTTGGATGCCATAATGGTTATGGAAAAATGAAAAAGCAACGCTTTTACCACACCAAACTTAAAATGTTTGCTCGTCCTCGAGCAAAAGAAGAAAGAAGAGAGTAGAAGAAGAAGAAATGAAGAAGAGGGAGATGGTGGTGTGTTCGGCCAAAGAGGGGGAGAAGTGGTGGTTAGGTTGTGTGAAAATGAAGGTTTGAAGAAGGGTTTATATAGTAGAGAGGGGGGGTAATAGTTCGGCCATTATGGGTGGGTTTGGGAGGGAAAGTGGTTTGAATTTGAAGGGTGAGGTTGGTGGGGTTTTATGAAGGATGGATGTGAGTGGTGAAGAGAAAGATGGGATTTGATAGGTGAAGGGTTTTTGGGGAAGAGGTGTTGAGGTGATTGGTGAATGGGGAAGAAGAGAGAGTGATGGTGGGGTGGGTGGGGGTCCTGTGGGGTCCACAGATCCTGTGGTGTCAAGGAAAAGTCATCCCTACACCAAATGGCATCAAAATTCACGTTTTGAGCCATTTCTGGCGTTAAACGCCGGGCTGGTGCCCATTCCTGGCGTTTAACGCCAGGTTCTAGCCCTTTTCTGGCGTTTAACGCCAGTCTGGTACCCCTTTCTGGCGTTAAACGCCCAGAATGGTGCCAGACTGGGCGTTAAACGCCCAACTGCTAGGCTTACTGGCGTTTAAACGCCAGCAGCTTCTTCCTCCAGGGTGTGCTGTTTTTCTTCCTGTTTTTCATTCTGTTTTTGCTTTTTTCATTGTTTTTGTGACTTCTTATGATCATCAACCTACAAAAAAGATAAAATAACAAAAGAAAATAGTTAACTATAAAACATTGGGTTGCCTCCCAACAAGCGCTTCTTTAATGTCACTAGCTTGACAGAGGACTCTCATGGAGCCTCAGAAATACTCAGAACCGTGTTGGAACCTCCCAACACCAAACTTAGAGTTTGAATGTGGGGGTTCAACACCAAACTTAGAGTTTGGTTGTGGCCTCCCAACACCAAACTTAGAGTTTGACTGTGGGGGCTCTGCTTGGCTCTGTTTTGAGAGAAGCTCTTCATGCTTCCTCTCCATGATGACAGAGGGATGTCCTTGGGCCTTAAACACCAAGGATTCTTCATTCACTTGAATGATCAACTCTCCTCTATCAACATCAATCACAGCCTTTGCTGTGGCTAGGAAGGGTCTGCCAAGGATGATGGATTCATCCATGCACTTCCCAGTCTCTAGGACTATGAAATCAGTAGGGATGTAATGGTCCTCAATCTTAACCAAAACATTCTCTACAAGTCCATAAGCTTGTTTTCTTGAGTTGTCTGCCATCTCTAGTGAGATTTTTGCAGCTTGCACCTCAAAGATCCCTAATTTCTCCATTACAGAGAGGGGCATGAGGCTTACACTTGACCCTAAGTCACACAAGGCCTTCTTGAAGGTCATGGTGCCTATGGTACAAGGTATAGAAAACTTCCCAGGATCCTGCCTCTTTTGGGGCAGTTTCTGCCTAGACAAGTCATCCAGTTCTTTGGTGAGCAAGGGAGATTCATCTTCCCAAGTCTCATTTCCGAATAACTTGTCATTTAGCTTCATGATTGCTCCAAGATATTTAGCAACTTGCGCTTCAGTGGCATACTCATCCTCTTCAGAGGAAGAATACTCATCAGAGCTCATGAAAGGCAGAAGTAAGTCCAATGGAATCTCTATGGTCTCATTTTGAGCCTCAGATTCCCATGGTTCCTCATTGGGGAACTCAGAGGAGGTTGGTGCACGCCCATTGAGGTCTTTCTCAGTGGCGTCCACCTCCTCTCTTTCCTCTCCATATTCGGCCATGTTTATGGCTTTGCACTCTCCTTTTGGATTTTCTTCTGTATTACTTGGGAGAGTGCTAGGAGGGAGTTCAGTAACTTTCTTGCTCAGCTGACCCACTTGTCCTTCCAAATTCCTAATGGAGGACCTTGTTTCAGTCATGAAACTTTGAGTGGTTTTTATTAGATCAGAGACCATTGTTGCTAAGTCAGAAGTACTCTGCTTAGAACTCTCTGTCTGTTGCTGAGAAGATGATGGAAAAGGCTTGTTATTGCCAAGCCTGTTTCTTCCACCATTATTATTGAAACCTTGTTGAGGTCTCTCTTGATTCTTCCATGAGAAATTTGGGTGATTTCTCCATGAAGAATTGTAGGTGTTTCCATAGGGTTTTCCTAGGTAATTCACCTCTTCCATTGAAGGATTCTCAGGATCATAAGCTTCTTCCTCAGATGAAGCTTCCTTAGTACTGCCGGGTGCATTTTGCATTCCAGATAGACTTTGAGAGATCAAATTGACTTGTTGAGTCAATATCTTGTTCTGAGCCAGTATGGCATTCAGAGTGTCAATCTCAAGAACTCCTTTCTTCTGACTAGTCCCATTGTTCACAGGATTCCTTTCAGAAGTGTACATGAATTGGTTATTTGCAACCATTTCAATTAGTTCCTGAGCCTCTGTAGGCGTCTTCTTCAGATGAAGAGATCCTCCAGCAGAGCTATCCAAAGACATCTTGGATAATTCAGAGAGACCATCATAGAAAATACCTATGATGCTCCATTCAGAAAGCATGTCAGAAGGACACTTTCTGATTAATTGTTTGTATCTTTCCCAAGCTTCATAGAGGGATTCTCCATCCTTCTGTCTGAAGGTTTGGACTTCCACTCTAAGCTTACTCCATCTTTGAGGTGGAAAGAACTTTGCCAAGAAGGCATTGACTAGCTTTTCCCAAGAGTCCAGGCTTTCCTTAGGTTGAGAATCCAACCATATTCTAGCTCTGTCTCTTACAGCAAAAGGGAATAGCATCAGTCTCTAGACCTCAGGGTCAACCCCATTAGTCTTGACTGTGTCACAGATTTGCAAGAATTCAGCTAAGAACTGATGAGGATCTTCCATTGGAAGTCCATGGAACTTGCAATTCTGTTGCATTAGAGAAACTAATTGAGGCTTAAGCTCAAAGTTGTTTGCTCCAATGGCAGGGATAGAGATGCTTCTCCCATAGAAATCAGGAGTAGGTGCCGTGAAGTCACCCAGCACCTTCCTTGCATTGTTGGCATTGTTGTTGTTTTCGGCTGCCATGTGTTCTTCTTCCTTGAAGAATTCGGTCAGGTCCTCTAAAGAGAGTTGTGCCTTGGCTTCCCTTAGCTTTCACTTCAAGGTTCTCTCAGGTTCAGGGTCAGCTTCAACAAGAATGCCTTTGTCTCTGCTCCTGCTCATAAGAAAGAGAAGAGAAAAAGAAAAATGTGGAATCCTCTATGTCACAGTATAGAGATTCCTTGAAGTGTCAGAGGAGAAGAAAAAAAAATAGAAGAAAAGAAGTAGAAGAATTCGAACTTGATTAGATAGAGTTCGAGTTGTGCATTAAGAAGGAGTAGTACTCCATAAATAGAAGGATGTGAGAAGGAGGGAAGTAGTCTTTTCGAAAATTAATTAGAATATTTTGAAAACATTTTTGAAAAACACTAATTGAATTTCGAAAATGAAAGTGGAAAAGAAATCAAGTGAGTTTTGAAAAGGATTTTGAAATTAGAAATTAAAAAGATTTGATTGAAAACTATTTTGAAGAAGATGTGATTAAAAAGATATGATTGAAAAGTTATGGTTTTAAAAAGATGTGATTGAGAAGATATGATTTGAAAACAATTTTAAAAGATATGACTTGAAAATAAATGACTTGCCTAACAAGAAAAGATATGATTCAAACATAAAACCTTTCTCAACAGAAAAGGTAACAAATTTGAGATGTTCAATCAAATCATTAATTGTTAGTAAGTATCTTTGAAAAAGGAAAGAAATTTATTTTGAAAACATTTGATTGAAAAGATATGATTTGAAAAAGATTTGATTTTGAAAAACTTTGAAAACTTGAAAAAAAATTAATTTTGAAAACAAAATCTTCCCCCTAGCATCATCCTGGCGTTAAACGCCCAGAATGGTATACATTCTGGCGTTTAACGCCTAAAATGCACCCTTTTTGGGCGTTAAACGCCCAACCAGGTACCCTGGCTGGCGTTTAAACGCCAGTCTGTCTTCTTCACTGGGCATTTTTGAATGCTCAGCTTTTTCTGTATAATTCCTCTGCAGTATGTTCTGAATCTTCAATTCTTTGTATCATTGACTTGAAAAGACATAAATTAAAAATATTTTTGGATTTTTAATAATCAAAATGCAATACGAATGAAATAACAATGCATGCAAGACACCAAACTTAGCAGTTTGTATACTACTGACACTATATGAGACACATAGACACTCAAGCCAAAAGAATTCAAAGATCAGAGTAAGAAATTATCAAGAAGTACTTGAAGATCCTTAAGACACATGAATGAATGCATGCAATTGACACCAAACTTAAGATGAGACACTAGACTTAAGCAAGAAACATCAAATATTTTTGGTTTTTATGATTTTGTAAATTTTTTTTTTGTGTTTTCTTTTTTCGAAAATTAAGTGGAAAAAGATATCAAAATTCTTAATGAGAATTCCAGGAATCAGTGCAATGCTAGTCTAAGACTCCGGTCCAGGAATTAGACATGGCTTCACAGCCAGCCAAGCTTTCAAAGAAAGCTTCGGTCCAAAACACTAGACATGACCAAAGGTCAGCCAAGCCTTAGCAGATCACTGCTCCAAAAGCAAAATTGATGAAAATCAACAAGCTCTTGTGGTGATAAGTTGAAACCTCGGTCCAATCAGATTAGACATGGCTTCTCAGCCAGCCAGATTTCAACAAATCATCATGAAACTCTAGAATTCATCTTCAAGAATTTCGAAAAAAAAAATACCTAATCTAAGCAACAAGATGAACCGTCAGTTGTCCAAACTAGAACAATCCCAGGCATTGTTACCAAAAGCTTGCTCAAAACTTGAACAATCCCCGGCAACGGTGCCAAAAACTTGGTGCGCGAAATTGTGAACAATACTTTTTCACAACTCTCATAATCCCCGGTAATGGCTCCACAAACGTGGTAGCTCAATACCATGGCATTACACAACTTCGCACAACTAACCAGCAAGTGCACTGGGTCGTCCAAGTAATACCTTACGTGAGTAAGGGTCGATCCCACGGAGATTGTTAGCATTGCAGCAAGCTATGGTCATCTTGTAAATCTTAGTCAGGTAAACTCAGATGTATGATGGTGATGAACGAAAATAACATAAAAGATAAAGATAGTGATACTTATGTAATTCATTGGTAGGAACTTCAGATAAGCGCATGAAGATGCCTTCCCTTCCGTCTATCTGCTTTCCTACTGTCTTCATCCAATCCTTCCTACTCCTTTCCATGGCAAGCTCGTGTAGGGTTTCACCGTTGTCAATGGCTACCTCCCATCCTCTCAGTGAAAGCGATTGCATATGCTCTGTCACAGCATAGCGGAATTCAACTGTCGGTTCTCGGTCAGGCCGGAATAATATCCACGTCACAGTCATTCAGTCATTGAATCCTACTCAGAATACCACAGACAAGGTTAGACCTTCCGGATTCTCTTGAATGCTGCCATCAGTTCTCGCCTATACCACGAAGACTCTGATCTCACGGAATGGTTGGCTCGTTTGTCAGGCGAGCACTCGGTTGTCAGGCGATCAACCATGCATCGTGCAATCAGGAATCCAAGAGATATTCACTAAGCCTCAGATGCTTGTAGAACAAGAGTGGTTGTCAGTCACCTTGTTCATGGGTGAGAATGGTGATGGGCGTCAATCATCACCTTCATCAGGTTGAAGAACAAGTGATATCTTGGACAAAGAACAAGCAGAATTGAATAGAAGAACAATAGTAATTGCATTAATACTCGAGGTACAGCAGAGCTCCACACCTTAATCTATGGTGTGTAGAAACTCCACCGTTGAAAATACATAAGAACAAGGTCTAGGCATGGCCGAATGGCCAGCCTCCCAAAGTGATCAAAAGATCTAAAGAAAAAGGTTCCAAAGATCCGAAGATTTCTAATACAATAGTAAAAGGTCCTACTTATAGAAAACTAGTAACCTAAGGTGTACAGAAATGAGTAAATGACATAAAAATCCACTTTCGGGCCCACTTGGTGTGTGCTTGGGCTGAGCAATGAAGAAATTTCGTGTAGAGACTCTTCTTGGAGTTAAACGCCAGCTTTGGTGCCAGTTTGGGCGTTTAACTCCCATTTGGGTGCCAGTTCCAGCGTTTAACGCTGGGATTTCTTGAGGTGACTTTGAACGCCGGTTTGGGCCATCAAATCTTGGGCAAAGTATGGACTATCATATATTGCTGGAAAGCCCAGGATGTCTACTTTCCAACGCCGTTGAGAACGCGCCAATTGGGCTTCTGCAGCTCCAGAAAATCCACTTCGAGTGCAGGGAGGTCAGAATCCAACAGCATCTGCAGTCCTTTTTGGTCTCTGAATCAGATTTTTGCTCAGGTCCCTCAATTTCAGCCAGAAAATACCTGAAATCACAGAAAAACACACAAACTCATAGTAAAGTCCAGAAAAGTGAATTTTAACTAAAAACTAATAAAAATATACATAAAAACTAACTAGATCATACCAAAAACATACTAAAAATAATGCCAAAAAGTATACAAATTATCCGCTCATCATATATTTTTATTAGTTTTTAGGCAAAATTCATATTTCTGGACTTTACTATGAGTTTTTGTGATTTTCTGTGATTTCAGGTATTTTCTGGCTGAAATTGAGGGAGCTGAGCAAAAATCTGATTTAGGCTGAAAAAGGACTGCTGATGTTGTTGGATTCTGACCTCCCTGCACTCGGAATGAATTTTTTGGAGCTACAAGAGTCCAATTGGCGTGATCTCAATTTGGTTAGAAAGTAGACATCCAGGGCTTTCCAGCAATATATAATAGTCCATACTTTGCGTGAAGATAAATGACATAAACTGGCGTTTAACGCCAGTTCCATGTTGCATTCTGGCGTTCAGCGCCAGAAACAGGTTACAACCTGGCGTTCAACTCCAGAAACAGCCCAGGCACGTGAGAAGCTTAAGTCTCAGCCCCAACACACACCAAGTGGGCCCCAGAAGTGGATTTCTGCACTATCCATCTTAGTTTACCCATTCTTTGTAAACCTAGGTTACTAGTTTAGTATTTAAACAACTTTTAGAGACTTATTTTGTATCTGATGACATTCTTAGATCTGAACTTTGTACCTTTTGACGGCATGAGTCTCTAAACTCCATTGTTGGGGGTGAGGAGCTCTGCAGCGTCTCGATGAATTAATACAAATATTTCTGTTTTCCATTCAAACACGCTTGTTCCTATCTAAGATGTTCATTTGCGCTTCAACATGAAGAAGGTGATGATCCGTGACACTCATCACCATTCTCAATCCATGAACGTGTGCCTGACAACCACCTCCATTCTACATTATATTGAATGAGTATCTCTTAGACTCCTTAATCGAAATCTTCGTGGTATAAGCTAGAATCCATTGGCAGCATCCTTGAGAATCCGGAAGGTCTAAACCTTATCTGTGGTATTTTGAGTAGGATTCAAGGATTGGATGACTGTGACGAGCTTCAAACTTGCGAGTGTTAGGCGTAGTGACAAACGTAAAAGGATCAATGGATCCTATTCCGACATGATCGAGAATCGACAGATGATTAGCCGTGTTGTGACAAAGCATTTGGACCATTTTCACTGAGAGGATGGAAAGTAGCCATTGACAACGGTGATGCCCTACATACAGCTTGCCATGGAAGGAGCCTTGCATGTTTGAAAGTGAGGAAGCATTATGTTACAGGAATTCAGAAGACAAAGCATCTACAAAACTCCAACATATTCTCCATTACTGCATAATAAGTATTTATTTCATGCTTTTTTACTTTTTACAATTAAAACTAAGAATTATTATTGATATTATATCCTGACTAAGAGTTATAAGATACACATAGCTTGCTTCAAGCCAACAATCTCCGTGGGATTCGACCCTTACTCACGTAAGGTATTACTTGGACGACCCAGTGCACTTGCTGGTTAGTGGTACGAGTTGTGAAAAGTTTGATTTACAATTTCGTGCACCAAGTTTTTGGCGCCGTTGCCGGGGATTGTTTGAGTTTGAACAACTGACGGTGAATTTTGTTGCTTAGATTAGGAAAATTTTATCTTTTGGGTCAGAGTCTTTTATTTTCTTTTCAAAAATTTTTGAAAATATTATATTTTTTATTTTTAGTTTTTCTGTGAGTTTAGTGTCATGTTTTAAGTTTGGTGTCAATTGCATGCTTTTCTTTGTCTTTCAATTTTCGAATTGCATGTTCTTTGTTCTTCAGTGATCTTCAAATTGTTCTTGTCAATTTTTCTTGTTTGATCTTTGGTGTCTTGTTTTGTGTCTTTTCTTATTTTTCTTGTGATCTTTCAAAATATTAATTTTCAAAAAAAATTATTTTTATTTATTAAAAATACCTCTTTAAAACACGTTACATTTATAGCTCAATTGGCTAGAGCGTTGGTTTATGTTTTTGGTGATTGGGTATCCTCTTTTTAAAACTTTTCAAAAATAATTTTTCTTTGACTAAATCTTGTACCAAACTTTAAGTTTGGTGTTTTCTTGTTAATTTCTCTTTAGTTTTCGAAAATTTTAAATTGGTTTTCTAAAAATTTTAAGTTTGGTGTTCTTTCTTTTGTTCTTGGTGTTCTTGTGAATCTTCAAAGTGTTCTTGAGCCTTCTTTGTGTTTTGAGCTTAAAATTTTTAAGTTTGGTGTTCCTTGGTGTTTTCCCTCCAAAATTTTTCGAAAACAAGGAGCATTAGATCTAAAAATTTTAAGTCTTGTGTCTTTTGTGTGCTTTTCTCTTTCATAAAAAAAATTCAAAAATCAAAAAAATATTTTTTCCTTTAATTTCTCATAATTTTTGAATTACTTGGGTTGACTTGGTCAAAATTTTTCAAATCATATCTCTTTCAAAAATATCCTAACCACTTTCTCTCTCCTCACTTTTTTGAAAATCTTCATAAAATATTTTCAAATTTTTTATTTTTTATTTTTTATTTTATTTTTTTATTTTATTTTTATTTTTCGTCTTTTATTTTGGTTTTTATTTTATTCTATTTTATTATTTCGAAAAAAAAATTTGTAATAAAATAAATAAAATAAATCCACATCATCTCCCTTTCTCCATCATGGACCTAAGTGAAAATGAATAGTCCAGAAGGACTCTGGGGTCATATGCTAACCCCACTATTGCTTCATACGAGAGTAGTATCTGTATACCCTCCATCAGAGTCAGTAGCTTTGAGTTGAACCTTCAGCTCATTATCATGGTGTAGCAAAGTTGCCAGTATTTTGGTCTTCCACAGGAAGAACCTACAGAGTTTCTGGCAGAGTTTTTACAAATTGCTGACATAGTACATGATAAGGAAATAGATCAGGATGTCTACAGATTGTTACTGTTTCCATTTGCTGTAAAAGACCAAGCTAAGAGGTGGTTAAATAACCAACCTAAGGACAACATAAAGACATGGAAACAGATGTCAGAAAAATTCCTGAATCACTATTTTCCTTCAAAACGGATGACTGGTGCACGAAATTGCAATCACACTTTTGCAATTCCGCACAACTAACCAGCAAGTGCACTGGGTCGTCCAAGTAATACCTTACGCGAGTAAGGGTCGATCCCACGGAGATTGTCGGCTTGAAGCAAGCTATGGTTATCTTGTAACTCTTAGTCAGGATATCAATAATTATCAGGGTTGATTGTAAAAAGTAAAAGTACATGAAGTCAGTACTTGTTTTGCAGTGATGGAGAACAGGTTGAGGTTTTGGAGATGCTCTATCTTCTGGATCTCTGCTTTCCTACTGTCTTCTTCTTCAAGCACGCAAGACTCCTTCCATGGCAAGCTGTATGTAGGGTTTCACCGTTGTCAATGGCTACGTCCCATCCTCTCAGTGAAAATGTTCAACGCGCTCTATCACAGCACGGCTAGTTGATAAACCCCATTTTGACGGTTTATCTTGTATTGATTTTAGGGGATTTTATAACCTTTTACCCACATTTATCCATTGAAATAGCATGGTTTTATAACTTCTCCTTTAATTGTGCTTAAGAGTGAAAACATACTTTTTAGGTCTTAAAATATCTAAATTTAATTCTCCTTGATTCCATTAGATGCCTTGATATGTTTGCTAAGTGATTTCAGATTTAGAAGGCAAAGATTGGATCAAGGGAATGAAGAAAGAAGCATGAAAAGTTGGAGAACTCATGAAGAAATGAAAGAACCGGAAAGCTGTCAAGCCGACCTCTTCGCACTTAAATGACCATAACTTGAGCTACAGAGGTCCAAATGATGCGGTTCTAGTTGGGTTAGAAAGCTAACATCCGGGGCTTCGAAATGATATAAATTTTTCCATATGTTGCTTCGCGTTCAGGGGCGCGCACGCGCCGATTTTGTCCGTGGCCCACTTTAATGAAATCGTCCCCAGCGGTTTTAGGAGCCTTGTGGGCCCAATCCAACTCATTTCTGATGCTATTTAAGCCAAGGATTGAAGGGGAATCAACTGACTTTACCACATGTTAGTTACCAATTAGTTTTAGTTTAGTTCTAGAAGTTAGTTTCTAGAGAGAGAAGCTCTCACTTCTCTCTAGAATTAGGATTAGGATTAGGATTAGTTCTTAGATCTAGGTTTTAATCTTTGCTTTCTTCTACTTCTACCTTTCAATTCCTTGTTGTTAGATTCATCTTCTTCTATTCTTTTGTTGTAATTTCCTTTATATTGTTCTTGCATTTTGTTGTAGATCTACTTTTGTTCCTTCCATTTTCTTTCAATTCAATAAGAGGTAATTCAAAATAATTGTTCTTCTTTGCTTTTCTATTATTGATCTCTTGCCTTTATAGTTAGATCTCTCTTTAATTCTTGCAATTTATGTTGTTTACTTGTATTGCACTCTATGTGTTTGTTGAAATGCCTCTTAGATTTAGTGTAGATTTGTTCCTCTTGGCCTAGGTAGAGTAATTAGTGACACTTGAGTTATCTAATTCCTTTGTTGATTGATAATTGGAGAGATTGCTAATTGGTTTGGAGTGCACTCAAGCTAGTCTTTCCTTGGGAGTTGGCTAGGACTTGTGGCTTAAGTCAATTCATCTACTTGACTTTCCTTTATTTAGTAAGGGTTAACTAAGTGGTAGCAATGAACAATTCTCATCACAATTGAGGAGGATAACTAGGATAGGACTTCTAATTTTCATACCTTGCCAAGAGCCTTTTATAGTTATTAGTTTACTTTCATCGCCATTTACTTTCATGCCTCTTATCAAAACCCCAAAACAACTCAAACCAATAACAAGACACTTTATTGTAATTCCTAGGGAGAACGACCCGAGGTTTGAATACTTCGGTTTATAAATTTAGGGGTTTGTTTTAGTGACAAACAACTTTTTGTATGAAAGGATTATTGCTTGGTTTAGAAACTATACTTCGACGAGATTTTATTTGAGAAATTCTAAACCGTCAAAAATCCAATCGTCACTAATCATCTGTCGGTTCTCAATCTGGTCGGAATAGAATCCAGTGATTCTTTTGCGTCTGTCACTAACGCCCAGCCTTCAGGAGTTTGAAGCTCGTCACAGTCATTCAATCCTTGAATCCTACTCAGAATACCACAGACAAGGTGATGAGCGGATAATTTGTACGCTTTTTGGCATTGTTTTTAGTATGTTTTTAGTATCTTTTAGTTAGTTTTTAGTATATTTTTATTAGTTTTTAATTAAAATTCACTTTTCTGGACTTTACTATGAGTTTGTGTGTTTTTCTGTGATTTCAGGTATTTTCTGGCTGAAATTGAGGGATCTGAGCAAAAATCTGATCCAGAGACTCAAAAGGACTGCAGATGCTGTTGGATTCTGACCTCCCTGCACTCGAAGTGGATTTTCTGGAGCTACAGAAGCCCAATTGGCGCGCTCTTAACGGCGTTGGAAAGTAGACATCCTGGGCTTTCCAGCAATATATGATAGTCCATACTTTGCCCAAGATTTGATGGCCCAAACCGGCGTTCAAAGTCACCTCAAGAAATTCCAGCGTTAAACGCCGGAACTGGCACCTAAATGGGAGTTAAACGCCCAAACTGGCATAAAAGCTGGCGTTTAACTCCAAGGAGAGTCTCTACACGAAAATGCTTCATTGCTCAGCCCAAGCACACACCAAGTGGGCCCGGAAGTGGATTTTTATGTCATTTACTCATCTCTGTACACCCTAGGCTACTAGTTATCTATAAGTAGGACCTTTTACTATTGTATCTGTAGACTTTGGTAGCTATCTTCGTTTTATGCTATCTTAGATCATTGGGAGGCTGGCCATTCGGCCATGCCTAGACCTTATGCTTATGTATTTTCAACGGTGGAGTTTCTACACACCATAGATTAAGGTGTGGAGCTCTGCTGTACCTCGAGTATTAATGCAATTACTATTGTTTTTCTATTCAATTCCGCTTGTTCTTTGTCCAAGATATCACTTGTTCTTCAACTTGATGAAGGTGATGATTGTCACGGATCATCACCACTCTCACTCATGAACAAAGTGACTGACAACCACTCTTGTTCTACAAGCAATCAAAGCTCTAGTGAATATCTCTTGGATTCCTGATAACACGATGCATGGTTGATCGCCTGACAACCGAGTGCTCGCCTGACAAACGAGCCAGCCATTCCGTGGGATCAGAGTCTTCATGGTATAGGCGAGAACAGATGGCGGCATTCAAGAGAATTCGGAAGGTCTAACCTTGTCTGTGGTATTCTGAGTAGGATTCAATGACTGAATGACTGTGACGTGCTTCAAACTCCTGAGGGCGGGGCGTTAGTGACAGACGCAAAAGAATCACTGGATTCTATTCCGGCCTGATTGAGAACCGACAGATGGATAGCCGTGCCGTGACAGGGTGCGTTGAACATTTCCAATGAGAGGATGGGAGGTAGCCACTGACAACGGTGAAACCCTTGCATAAGCTTGCCATGGAAAGGAGTAAGAAGGATTGGATGAAGACAGTAGGAAAGCAGAGAGACGGAAGGGAAGGCATCTTCATGCGCTTATCTGAAGTTCCTACCAATGAATTACATAAGTATCTCTATCTTTATCTTTTATGTTATTTTCGTTCATCATCATATCCATTTGAGTCTGCCTGACTAAGATTTACAAGATAACCATAGCTTGCTTCAAGCCGACAATCTCCGTGGGATCGACCCTTGCTCACGCAAGGTATTACTTGGACGACCCAGTGCACTTGCTGGTTAGTTGTGCGGGGTTGCAAAAGTGTGATTGCAATTTCGTGCTACCAAGTTTTTGGCGCCGTTGCCGGGGATTGTTTGTGTATGGACAACTGACGGTTCATCTTGTTGCTTAGATTAGGTATTTTTTTTCGAAATTCTTGAAGGTGAATCCTAGAGTTTCATGATGATTTGTTGAAATCTGGCTGGCTGAGAAGCCATGTCTAATTTCATTGGACCGAGGTTTCAACTTATCATCACAAGAGCTTGTTGATTTTCATCAATCTTGCTTTTGGAGCAGTGATCTGCTAAGGCTTGGCTGGCCTTTGGCCATGTCTAGTGTTTTGGACCGAAGCTTTCTTTGAAAGCTTGGCTGGCTGTGAAGCCATGTCTAATTCCTGGACCGGAGTCTTAGACTAGCATTGCACTGATTCCTGGAATTCTCATTAAGAATTTTGATATCTTTTTCCACTTAATTTTCGAAAAACACAAAAAAAAAATTTACAAAATCATAAAAACCAAAAATATTTGATGTTTCTTGCTTAAGTTTAGTGTCTCATCTTAAGTTTGGTGTCAATTGCATGCATTAATTCATGTGTCTTAATGGTCTTCAAGTAATTCTTGATGATTTTCGTGTTCTAATCTTTAAATTCAATTGACTTGAGTGTTTTGTGTGTCTCATATGCATTCTCATTGGTGTCAGTAGTATACAAACTGCTAAGTTTGGTGTCTTGCATGCATTGTTATTTCATTCTTGTTGCATTTTGATTATTAAAAAACCCAAAAATAATTTTAATTGGTGTCTTTTCAAGTCAATGATACAGAGAATTGAAGATTCAGAACATACTGCAGAGGAATTATACAGAAAAAGCTGGGCATTCAAAATACCCAGTGAAGAAGACAGACTGGCGTTTAAACGCCAGCCAGGGTACCTGGTTGGGCGTTTAACGCCCAAAAAGGGTGCATTTTGGGCGTTAAACGCCAGAATGTATACCATTCTGGGCGTTTAACGCCAGGATGGTGCTAGGGGGAAGATTTTGTTTTCAAATCAATTTTTTTTTTTCAAGTTTTCAAAGTTTTTCAAAATCAAATCTTTTTCAAATCATATCTTTTCAATCAAATGTTTTCAAAATCAATTTCTTTCTTTTTTCAAAGATACTTACTAACAATTAATGATTTGATTGAACATCTCAAATTTGTTGCCTTTTCTGTTGAGAAAGGTTTAATGTTTGAATCATATCTTTTCTTGTTAGGCAAGTCACTAATTTTCAAAATCAAATCTTTTCAAATTGTTTTCAAATCATATCTTCTCAATTACATCTTTTTAAAACTAATCATATCTTCTTAACCTCTTTTTCAAAATAGTTTTCAATCAAATCTTTTTAATTTCTGATTTCAAAATCTTTCTCAAAAATCACTTGATTTCTTTCTCACTTTTATTTTCGAAAATCAATTAAGTGTTTTTCAAAATGTTTTCAAAATCTTTTTAATTGAATTTTCGAAAATTCTCTTCCCTCCTTCCCACATCCTTCTATTTATGGAGTACTACTCCTTCTTAATGCACAATTGGAACTCTATCTAATCAAGTTCGAATTCTTCTACCTTCTTTTCTTCTACTTTTCTTTTCCTCTGACACCTCAAGGAATCTCTATACTGTGACATAGAGGATTCCACATTTTCTTTTTCTCTTCTCTTTCATATGAGCAGGAGCAGAGACAAAGGCATTCTTGTTGAAGCTGACCCTGAACCTGAGAGAACCTTGAAACGAAAGCTAAGAGAAGCCAAAGCACAACTCTCTTTAGAGGACCTGACCGAATTCTTCAAAGAAGAAGAACACATGGCAGCCGAAAACAACAACAATGCCAACAATGCAAGGAAGGTGCTGGGTGACTTTACTGCACCTACTCCCAACTTCTATGGGAGAAGCATCTCTATCCCTGCCATTGGAGCAAACAACTTTGAGCTTAAGCCTCAATTAGTTTCTCTAATGCAACAGAATTGCAAATTCCATGGACTTCCAATGGAAGATCCTCATCAGTTTTTAGCTGAGTTCTTGCAAATCTGTGACACAGTCAAGACTAATGGGGTTGACCCTGAGGTCTACAGACTGATGCTATTCCCTTTTGCTGTAAGAGACAGAGCTAGAATATGGTTGGACTCACAACCTAAAGATAGCCTGGACTCTTGGGAAAAGCTAGTCAATGCCTTCTTGGCAAAGTTCTTTCCACCTCAAAAATGGAGTAAGCTTAGAGTGGAAGTCCAAACCTTCAGACAGAAGGATGGAGAATCCCTCTATGAAGCTTGGGAAAGATACAAACAATTAATCAGAAGATGTCCCTCAGACATGCTTTCTGAATGGAGCATCATATGTATCTTCTATGATGGTCTCTCTGAACTATCCAAAATGTCTTTGGATAGCTCTGCTGGAGGATCTCTTCATTTGAAGAAGACGCCTGCAGAAGCTCAAGAGCTAATTGAAATGGTTGCAAATAACCAATTCATGTACACTTCTGAAAGAAATCCTGTGAATAATGGGACTAGTCAGAAGAAAGGAGTTCTTGAGATTGACACTCTGAATGCCATACTGGCTCAGAACAAGATATTGACTCAACAAGTCAATTTGATTTCTCAAAGTCTGTCTGGAATGCAAAATGCACCTGGCAGTACTAAGGAAGATTCATCTGAGGAAGAAGCTTATGATCCTGAGAACCCTTCAATGGAAGAGGTGAATTACCTAGGAGAACCCTATGGAAACACCTATAATTCTTCATGGAGAAATCACCCAAATTTCTCATGGAAAAATCAAGAGAGACCTCAACAAGGTTTCAATAACAATAATGGTGGAAGAAACAGGCTTGGCAATAACAAGCCTTTTTCATCATCTTCTCAGCAACAGACAGAGAGTTCTAAGCAGAATACCTCTGACTTAGCAACAATGGTCTCTGATCTAATCAAAACCACTCAAAGTTTCATGAATGAAACAAGGTCCTCCATCAGAAATTTGGAAGGACAAGTGGGACAGCTGAGCAAGGAAATTACTGAACTCCCTCCTAGTACTCTCCCAAGTAATACAGAAGAAAATCCAAAAGGAGAGTGCAAAGCCATAACCATGGCCGAATATGGAGAGGAAAGAGAAGAGGTGGACGCCACTGAGGAAGACCTCAATGGGCGTGCACCAACCTCCTCTGAGTTCCCCAATGAGGAACCATGGGAATCTGAGGCTCAAAATGAGACCATAGAGATTCCACTGGACTTACTTCTGCCATTCATAAGCTCTGATGAGTATTCTTCCTCTGAAGAGGATGAGTATGTCACTGAAGAGCAAGTTGCTAAATATCTTGGAGCAATCATGAAGTTAAATAACAAGTTATTTGGAAATGAGACTTGGGAAGATGAACCTCCCTTGCTCACCAAAGAACTGAATGACTTGTCTAGGCAGAAATTACCTCAAAAGAGACAAGATCCTGGGAAGTTTTCAATACCTTGTACCATAGGCACCATGACCTTCAAGAAGGCCCTGTGTGACTTAGGGTCAAGTGTGAACCTCATGCCTCTCTCTGTAATGGAGAAGCTAGGGATCTTTGAGGTACAAGCTGCAAGAATCTCATTGGAGATGGCAGACAACTCAAGAAAACAAGCTCATGGACTTGTAGAGAGTGTTTTGGTAAAAGTTGAAGACCATTACATCCCTACTGATTTCATAGTCCTAGAGATTGGGAAGTGCATGGATGAATCCATCATCCTTGGCAGACCCTTCCTATCCACAGCAAAGGCTGTGATTGATGTTGATAGAGGTGAACTAATCATTCAAGTGAATGAAGAATCCTTTGTGTTTAAGGCTCAAGGATATCCCTCTGTCACCATGGAGATGAAGCTTGAAGAGCTTCCCTCAAATCAGAGACAAATAGAGCCCCCAAAGTCAAACTCTAAGTTTGGTGTTGGGAGGCCACAACCAAACTCTAAGTTTGGTGTTGAACCCCCACATTCAAACTCTAAGTTTGGTGTTGGGAGGTTCCCACATTGCTCTGATCATTTGTAAGGCTCCATGAGAGCCATCTGTCAAGCTACTGACATTAAAGAAGCGCTTGTTGGGAGGCAACCCAATGTTATATTTTGACTATCTTCTTTTGTTATTTTATGTTTCTTTGTAGGTTGATGATCATAAGAAGTCACAAAATTAATGAAAAAAGCAAAAACAAAATGAAAAACAGGAAGAAAAATAGCACACCCTGGAGGAAGATGTTACTGGCGTTCAAACGCCAGTAAGCCTAGCAGTTGGGCGTTTAACGCCCAGTCTGGCACCATTCTGGGCGTTTAACGCCAGAAAGGGGCACCAGACTGGCGTTAAACGCCAGAAAAGGGCAAGAACCTGGCGTTAAACGCCAGGAATGGGCATCAGCCCGGCGTTTAACGCCAGAAATAGCTCAAAACGTGATTTTGAGCAACTTTTGGTGCAGGGATGACTTTTCCTTGACACCACAGGATCTGTGGACCCCACAGGATCCCCACCTACCCTACTACCACCCTCTCTCTTCTTCCCCCATTCACCAATCACCTCAATACCTCTTCCCCAAAAACCCCTCACCTATCAAATCCCATCTTTCTCTTCACCACTCACATCCATCCTTTATAAATCCCCACCAACCTCACCCTTCAAATTCAAACCACTTTCCCTCCCAAACCCACCCATACATGGCCGAACTCCATCTCCCCTCTCTCCTATAAATACCCTCCTTCACTTCTTCATTTTCACACAACCTAAACACCACTTCTCCCCCTCTTTGGCCGAATCAACCACCATCTCCCTTCTCCCTCATTTCTTCTTCTTCTACTCTCTTCTTTCTTCTTTTGCTCGAGGACGAGCAAACCTTTTAAGTTTGGTGTGGTAAAAGCGTTGCTTTTTCGTTTTCCATAACCATTTATGGCATCCAAGGCCGGAGAAACCTCTAGAAAGAGGAAAGGGAAGGCAAAAGCTTCCACCTCCGAGTCATGGGAGATGGATAGATTCATCTCAAGGGTGCATCAAGACCACTTCTATGAAGTTGTGGCCTTGAAGAAGGTGATCCCCGAGGTCCCCTTTTCACTCAAAAAGGGTGAATATCCGGAGATCCGCCATGAGATCCGAAGAAGAGGTTGGGAAGTACTTACCAACCCCATTCAACAAGTCGGAATCTTGATGGTTCAAGAGTTCTATGCCAATGCATGGATCACAAAGAACCATGATCAAAGTATGAACCCGGATCCAAAGAATTATCTTACTATGGTTCGGGGGAAATACTTGGATTTTAGTCCGGAAAGTGTAAGGTTGGCGTTCAACTTGCCTATGATGCAAGGAGATGAACATCCTTACACAAGAAGGGTCAACTTTGATCAAAGTTTGGACCAAGTCCTCACAGTTATATGTGAAGAGGGCGCACAATGGAAGAGAGATTCAAGAGGCAAGCCGGTTCAATTGAGAAGGCATGACCTCAAGCCCATGGCTAGAGGATGGTTAGAGTTCATTCAACGCTCAATCATTCCCACTAGCAACCGGTCCGAAGTTACTCTAGACCGAGCCATCATGATTCATAGCATCATGATTGGAGAAGAAGTGGAAGTTCATGAGGTTATAGCCCAAGAACTCTATAAAGTGGCGGACAAGCCTTCCACCTTGGCAAGGCTAGCCTTTCCTCATCTCATTTGTCACCTCTGTTATTCAGTGGAGTTGACATAGAAGGAGATACCCCCATTGATGAGGACAAGCCCATCACCAAGAAACGGATGGAGCACACAAGAGACCCCTCTCATCAAGAGATCCCTGAGATGCCTCAAGGGATGCACTTTCCTCCACAAGACTATTGGGAGCAAGTAAACACCTCCCTAGGAGAACTACATTCCAACATGGGACAACTAAGGGTGGAGCACCAAGAACACTCCATTCTCCTCCATGAAATCAGAGAAGATCAAAGAATCATGAGAGAGGAGCAACAAAGACAAGGAAGAGACATTGAGGAGCTCAAGCACTCCATAGGATCTTCAAGGGGAAGAAAGAGCCGCCATCACTAAGGTGGACCCGTTCTTTAATTTCCTTGTTCTTTATTCTTCTGTTTTTCGAATTTTAGTGCTTATGTTTGTCTATGTTTGTGTCTTATGATCATTAGTGTCTTAGTGTCTATGCCTTAAAGTTATGAATGTCCTATGAATCCATCACCTTTCTTGAATAAAAACGTGCTTAATTGAAAAGGAAAGAATTGCATGAATTCTGAATTTTATAATAGTTTAATTATTTTGATGTGGTGGCATTACTTCTGTTCTCTGAATGTATGCTTAAACAGTGCATATGTCTTTTGAATTTGTGGTTCATGAATGTTAAACTTGTTGGCTCTTGAAAGAATGATGAAAAAGGAGACATGTTACTGAGGATCTGAAAAATCATAAAAATGATTCTTGAAGCAAGAAAAAGCAGTGAATACAAAAAAAAAAAGAAGGAGAAAAACGAAAAAAAAAATAGAAAGAAAGAAAAGAAAAAAAAGAAAAGGGAAAAGAAAGAATAAAGTTGTGATCCAAGGCAATAAGAGTGTGCTTAAGAACCCTGGACACCTCTAATTGGGGACTTTAGCAAAGCTGAGTCACAATCTGAAAAGGTTCACCCAATTATGTGTCTGTGGCATGTATGTATCCGGTGGTAATACTGGAAGACAGAGTGCTTTGGGCCACAGCCAAGACTCATAAAGTAGCTGTGTTCAAGAATCATCGTAATTAACTAGGAGAATCAATAACACTATCTGGATTCTGAGTTCCTAAAGAAGCCAATCATTCTGAATTTCAAAGGATAGAGTGAGATGCCAAAACTATTCAGAGGCAAAAAGCTAAAAGCCCCGCTCATCTAATTAATGCTGATCTTCATAGATATTTTTGGAGTTCATTGCATATTCTCTTCTTTTTATCTTATTTGATTTTCAGTTGCTTGGGGACAAGCAACAATTTAAGTTTGGTGTTGTGATGAGCGGATAATTTGTACGCTTTTTGGCATTGTTTTTAGTATGTTTTTAGTATCTTTTAGTTAGTTTTTAGTATATTTTTATTAGTTTTTAATTAAAATTCACTTTTCTAGACTTTACTATGAGTTTTGTGTGTTTTTCTGTGATTTCAGGTATTTTCTGGCTGAAATTGAGGGATCTGAGCAAAAATCTGATCCTGAGACTCAAAAGGACTGCAGATGCTGTTGGATTCTGACCTCCCTGCACTCGAAGTGGATTTTCTGGAGCTACAGAAGCCCAATTGGCGCGCTCTCAACGGCGTTGGAAAGTAGACATCCTGGGCTTTCCAGCAATATATGATAGTTCATACTTTGCCCAAGATTTGATGGCCCAAACCGGCGTTCAAAGTCACCTCAAGAAATTCCAGCGTTAAACGCCGGAACTGGCACCTAAATGGGAGTTAAACGCCCAAACTGGCATAAAAGCTGGCGTTTAACTCCAAGGAGAGTCTCTACACGAAAATGCTTCATTGCTCAGCCCAAGCACACACCAAGTGGGCCCGGAAGTGGATTTTTATGTCATTTACTCATCTCTGTACACCCTAGGCTACTAGTTATCTATAAGTAGGACCTTTTACTATTGTATCTGTAGACTTTGGTAGCTATCTTCGTTTTATGCTATCTTAGATCATTGGGAGGCTGGCCATTCGGCCATGCCTAGACCTTATGCTTATGTATTTTCAACGGTGGAGTTTCTACACACCATAGATTAAGGTGTGGAGCTCTGCTGTACCTCGAGTATTAATGCAATTACTATTGTTCTTCTATTCAATTCCGCTTATTCTTTGTCCAAGATATCACTTGTTCTTCAACTTAATGAAGGTGATGATTGTCACGGATCATCACCACTCTCACTCATGAACAAAGTGACTGACAACCACTCTTGTTCTACAAGCAATCAAAGCTCTAGTGAATATCTCTTGGATTCCTGATAACACGATGCATGGTTGATCGCCTGACAACCGAGTGCTCGCCTGACAAACGAGCCAGCCATTCCGTGGGATCAGAGTCTTTGTGGTATAGGCGAGAACAGATGGCGGCATTCAAGAGAATCCGGAAGGTCTAACCTTGTCTGTGGTATTCTGAGTAGGATTCAATGACTGAATGACTGTGACGTGCTTCAAACTCCTGAGGGCGGGGCGTTAGTGACAGACGCAAAAGAATCACTGGATTCTATTCCGGCCTGATTGAGAACCGACAGATGGATAGCCGTGCCGTGACAGGGTGCGTTGAACATTTCCAATGAGAGGATGGGAGGTAGCCACTGACAACGGTGAAACCCTTGCATAAGCTTGCCGTGGAAAGGAGTAAGAAGGATTGGATGAAGACAGTAGGAAAGCAGAGAGACGGAAGGGAAGGCATCTTCATGCGCTTATCTGAAGTTCCTACCAATGAATTACATAAGTATCTCTATCTTTATCTTTTATGTTATTTTCGTTCATCATCATATCAATTTGAGTCTGCCTGACTAAGATTTACAAGATAACCATAGCTTGCTTCAAGCCGACAATCTCCGTGGGATCGACCCTTGCTCACGCAAGGTATTACTTGGACGACCCAGTGCACTTGCTGGTTAGTTGTGCGGGGTTGCAAAAGTGTGATTGCAATTTCGTGCTACCACAAGGTTTAGACCTTCGGGATTCTCTTGAATGCCGCCATCAATTCTAGCTTATACCACGAAGAATCTGATTAAGGAATCCAAGAGATATCTACTCAATCTAAGGTAGAACGGAGGTGGTTGTCAGGCACACGTTCTTAGGTGAGAATGATGATGAGTGTCACGGATCATCACATTCATCAAGTTTAGGAACAAGTGATATCATAGAATAGAAGGAAGCGTGATTGAATGAAAAATAGTAGTAATTGCATTAATACATCAAGACACAGCAGAGCTCCTCACCCCCAACCATGGGGTTTAGAGACTCATGCTGTAGAAGATACAATGATAAACGTGTAAAGTGTCCTGAGGTAGAGATACAATGTCAAAAGATCCTATTAATAGTGAACTAGTAACCTAGGGTTTACAGAAATGAGTAAATGACAGAAAAATCCACTTCCGGGCCCACTTGGTGTGTGCTTGGGCTGAGCATTGAAGCATTTTCGTGTAGAGACTCTTCTTGGAGTTAAACGCCAGCTTTTGTGCCAGGGCGTTTAACTCCAATTTTTATGCCAATTCCAGCGTTAAACGCCGGGAATTTTGAAGCTGATTTGCAACGCCGGTTTGGGCCATCAAATCTCGGGCAAAGTATGGACTATTATACATTTCTGGAAAGCCCAGGATGTTTACTTTCCAACGCCGTTGAGAGTGCGCCAATTGGGCTTCTGTAGCTCTAGAAAATTCACTTCGAGTGTAGGGAGG
The DNA here is from genome assembly GCF_014773155.1 of Arachis stenosperma. Taxonomy (NCBI): domain Eukaryota; kingdom Viridiplantae; phylum Streptophyta; class Magnoliopsida; order Fabales; family Fabaceae; genus Arachis; species Arachis stenosperma. The sequence goes on from NC_080380.1 coordinate 94,378,158, forward strand.
TCAGAATCCAACAGCATCTGCAGTCCTTTTCAGCCTCTGAATCAGATTTTTGCTCAGGACCCTCAATTTCAGCCAGAAAATACCTGAAATCACAGAAAAACACACAAACTCATAGTAAAGTCCAGAAAAGTGAATTTTAACTAAAAACTAATAAAAATATAATAAAAACTAATTAAAACATACTAAAAACATACTAAAAACAATGCCAAAAAAGCGTATAAATTATCCGCTCATCACAACACCAAACTTAAATTGTTGCTTGTCCCCAAGCAACTGAAAATCAAAATAGAATAAAAAGAAGAGAATATACTATAGACTCCAAAATATCAAAGAAACTTAGCTCCAATTAGATGAGCGGGACTAGTAGCTTTTTGCTTCCGAACAGTTTTGGCATCTCGCTTTATCCTTTGAAGTTCAGAATGATTGGCATCCATAAGAACTCAGAACTCAGATAGTGTTATTGATTCTCCTAGTTAAGTATGATGATTCTTGAACATAGCTATTTTATGAGTCTTGGCTGTGGCCCAAAGCACTCTGTCTTCCAGTATTACCACCGGATACATACATGCCACAGACACATACTTGGGTGAACCTTTTCAGATTGTGACTCAGCTTTGATAGAGTCCCCAATTAGAGGTGTCCAGGGTTCTTAAGCACACTCTTTTTGCCTTGGATCACAACTTTATTTATTTCTCCTTTTCCATCATTCTTTCAAGAGCCAACAATTTTAACATTCTTAAAACAACAAATTCAAAAGACATATGCACTGTTCAAGCATTCATTCAGAAAACAAAAAGTATTGTCACCACATCAAACTAATTTAACTAGTTTCAAAGATGAACTCGAAATCCTGTATTTCTTGTTCTTTTGTGATTAAAGCATTTTTCATTTAAGAGAGGTGATAGATTCATAGGACATTCATAGCTTTAAGATATGAACTTTAAATTTTATTAATCATGAATTAAGAACAAGACTCAAAAATAGATATAAGATAAGACTAATAGTAATAGAAAACAAAAAATTTAAATAGGCTCCTAATGATAGAGGTTATCACAGAGTTAGGACTCAACAACCTTGATTTTGAGAAGTGGTTGCTCCCTCAACTTGAGGGGAGAACTTTTGGCGTTTCATCTCTTGAAATTCACGCCCCTGCTTCTCTTGTTCCTTCAGCAATTTGTAGAGCATGCAGTTCTGATTCTGCTGTTCTTCCTTAAGTTGCTCCATAGTTTCTTGCAACTTGGTGATAGATGCTTCTAGGCTGGCCCAGTAGTCAATTTCAGGAAATTCAAAGAGGAACTCCTGCGCCCTCTTTTTGATAGAGTTGTCTTGCATTTGTCCTTCCATTGACTTTTTGGTGATTGGATGTTCAATTGGGATGAATTCATCTACTCCCATCTTCACCCCAGCCTCTTTGCAGAGCAAGGAGATCAAGCTTGGGTACGCCAGTTTGGCTTCAGTGGAATTCTTGTTTGCAATTGTGTATATCTCACAAGCAATCAGATGATGAACCTCCACTTTTTTTCCCAACATAAAGCAATGAATCATCACTGCTCTCTTAATAATGACCTCAGAACGGTTGCTAGTGGGCAATATGGAACGCCCAATAAAGTCTAGCCAACCTCTTGCAATTGGTTTGAGGTCTCCCCTCTTGAGTTGGTTTGGGACACCTTTTGAATTGGTTATCCACTTAGTTATAGGGAGGGATATGTCCTCTAGAACTTGATCCAACCCTTTATCTGCTCTCACCATCCTCCTATTAAAGGATTCAGGATCATCTTGCAGTTGAGGCAATTTGAAGACCTCTCTTATTTTGTCCAGATGGAAGTAAATAATTCTCCCTCTGACCATGGTTCTGTAGGTATGGAAAGCAGTTCCAGTCATTCTCTGCTTATCTGTTAGCCACAAATTTGAGTAGAATTCCTGAACCATGTTCCTTCCAACCTTTGTCTCAGGGTTGGTTAGAACTTCCCATCCTCTGTTTCGAATTTGCTCTTGGATCTCCAGATATTCATCTTCTTTCAGATTGAATTTGACTTCCGGGAACACTGACCTCAGACCCATTATTTTGTGGTAATGGTCTGCATGTTCTTTGGTTAAGAACTTCTCTTGACTCCAGACATCCTTTGGATTATTCTCTTTCTTGCCTCTTGAACTGGTTTGTTTTCCTCTAGGAGCCATGATCTTGGTAAATCTTGGCCTAGTGATCACGAAAAGCACACCAAACTTAGAGATTTGCTTGTCCTCAAGCAAAAGAAGGCAAAGAGGGGAGAGAGGAGGAGAGCAAATTCAAATGGTGTGGGGAAAGAGGGTGGCCGAACATGTATAAATAGGAGAGGAGGAGAGATTTTCGAAAATTTAAGAGAGATTTGAGAAGATATGGAAAAAATTTGAGGAGATAATTGAGTTTTTGAAAGAGCCTAGGAAAGGATTTGAAATAGATTTGAAGAAGATTCTAATTTTTGAAATTGGGAGGTGAATGATGAAAGTTTGTAATGTGTTTATGCAGAAAAATATGGATTAAAACAAGAATGTTTGAAAAGATTTGAAGAGGGAAACAAAATCTCCTCCCCCTGCCTTTCTGGCGTTAAACGCCCAGAATGGTATCCATTCTGGCGTTTAACACCCATTTGTTGGCCAATTTGGGCGTTTAACGCCCAGCCAGGTATCCTGGCTGGCGTTAAACGCCAGAAATCCCTTTATCACTGGGTGTTTTGCTAAACGCCCAGGATGCTACACACCTGGCGTTAAACGCCCAGAATGGTAACGCCCAAAGTACCCCTTACTGGCGTTTTTTCGCCAGCAAGCTCTTTTTCTCTGCTTTTTGCACTGAATCCTTCTGTAACTCTGTGAATTCCTTCAATTTTGATAATTGCCCTTTAAGAATATGTATCAAACCTTATTAAACAGAACAGATACCCTGCTAATCACTGGGTTGCCTTCCAGCAAGCGCTTCTTTATTGTCTTTAGCTGGACCTTCACTGAGAATCACTCAAGTCCCAGTTTTGAGCATTCTTGCTCAAAATTGCTTTCAAGATAATGCTTGATCCTCTGTCCATTAACAATGAATTTCTTGTCAGAATCATTATCCTGAAGCTCAACATATCCATATGGTGATACTCCTGTAATCACATACGGACCCCTGCAGCGGGATTTAAGTTTTCCTGGGAACAATCTGAGCCTAGAGTTGAAGAGCAGGACTTTTTGTCCTGGCTCAAAGACTCTGGATGACAACTTCTTGTCATGCCACTTCTTTGCCTTTTCCTTATAAATTTCTGTATTTTCAAAGGCATTGAGTCTGAACTCCTCTAGCTCATTTAGCTGGAGCAATCTTTTTTCACCAGCTAACTTAGCATCCATGTTTAGGAATCTGGTTGCCCAGTAGGCTTTATGTTCCAGTTCCACGGGCAGATGACAGGCCTTCCCATACACCAGTTGGTATGGAGAGGTTCCTATAGGAGTCTTGTATGATGTTCTGTATGCCCACAGAGCATCATCCAAGCTCTTTTCCCAATCCTTTCTACGGGCAATAACAGTCCATTCCAGGATTCTTTTGAGCTCTCTGTTAGAGACCTCAGCTTGCCCATTTGTCTGTGGGTGATACGGAGTTGCTACTTTGTGGCTAATTCCATATCTAACCATAGCAGAGTACAGTTGTTTATTGCAGAAATGAGTGCCCCCATCACTGATCAGTACTCTGGGAACACCAAACCTGCTGAAGATGTGTTTCTGGAGGAATTTCAGCATAGTCTTGGTATCATTATTGGGTGTGGCAATTGCTTCCACCCATTTAGATACATAGTCTACTGCCACTAGAATATAAGTGTTTGAGTATGATGGTGGGAAGGGGCCCATGAAGTCAATTCCCCATACATCAAACAATTCAATCTCTAAGATCCCTTGCTGAGGCATGGCGTAACCATGAGGCAAGTTACCAGCTCTTTGGCAACTGTCACAGTTACGCACAAACTCTCGGGCATCTTTATAGAGAGTAGGCCAGTAGAATCCGCATTGGAGGACCTTGGTTGCTGTTCGCTCACCTCCAAAGTGTCCTCCATATTGTGATCCATGGCAATGCCACAGGATTCTTTGTGCTTCCTCTCTGGGTACACATCTGCGGATTATTCCGTCTGCACATCTCTTAAAGAGATATGGCTCATCCCATAGGTAGTACTTGGCATCTGAAATTAATTTCTTTCTTTGCACTCTGCTGTACTCCTGGGGTATGAACCTCACAGCTTTGTAATTTACAATATCTACAAACCATGGAGCTTCCTGAATGGCAAAGAGTTGCTCATCTGGGAAGGTCTCAGAGATCTCAGTAGAAGGGAGGGACGCCCCAGCTACTGGTTCTATTCGGGACAGATGATCAGCTATTTGGTTCTCTGTCCCTTTTCTGTCTCTTATTTCTATGTCAAACTCTTGCAGAAGCAACACCCATCTTATGAGCCTGGGTTTTGAATCCTGTTTGTGAGTAAGTATTTAAGAGCAGCATGGTCAGTGTACACAATCACCTTTGATCCTACTAAATAGGATCTAAATTTGTCAATGGCATAGACCACTGCAAGTAACTCTTTTTCTGTGGTTGTGTAATTCTTCTGTGTGTCATTTAGAACACAGCTGGCATAATAAATGATGTGCAGAAGCTTGTTATGCCTCTGTCCCAACACTGCACCAATGGCATGGTCACTGGCATCACACATTAATTCGAATGGCAATGTCCAGTCTGGTGCAGAGATGACTGGTGCTGTGACCAGCTTGGCTTTCAAGGTCTCAAATGCCTGCAATCATTGTGTGTCAAACACGAATGGTGTGTCAGCAGCTAGCAGGTTGCTCAGAGGTTTTGCAATTTTCGAAAAATCCTTTATAAACCTTCTGTAGAATCCTGCATGCCCCAGAAAGCTTCTGATTGCCTTAACATTGGCAGGTGGTGGTAATTTTTCAATTACCTCTACCTTTGCCTTATCCACCTCTATTTCCCTGCTTGAAATTTTGTGCCCAAGGACAATTCCTTCAGTCACCATAAAGTGACATTTCTCCCAGTTTAAAACCAGGTTAGTCTCTTGGCACCTTTTCAGGACAAGTGCTAGGTGGTTAAGACAGGAGCTGAATGAGTCTCCATATACTGAGAAGTCATCCATGAAGACTTCTAGGAATTTCTCCACCATATCAGAGAAGATGGATAGCATGCATCTCTGAAAGGTTGCAGGAGCATTACACAGACCAAAAGGCATCCTCCTGTAGGCAAACACGCCAGAAGGGCAAGTGAATGCTGTTTTCTCTTGGTCCTGAGGATCTACTGCAATTTGGTTGTAGCCTGAATAGCCATCCAAAAAGCAGTAATAATCATGACCAGCTAGTCTTTCTAGCATTTGGTCTATGAATGGTAAAGGAAAATGATCCTTTCTGGTGGCTGTATTGAGCCTTCTGTAGTCAATACACATGCGCCACCCTGTGACTGTTCTTGTAGGAACCAGTTCATTTTTTTCATTATGAACTACTGTCATGCCTCCCTTCTTGGGGACAACTTGGACAGGGCTCACCCAGGGGCTATCAGAAATAGGATAAATAATCCCAGCCTCTAGTAATTTAGTGACCTCTTTCTGCACCACCTCCTTCATGGCTGGATTTAGCCGCCTTTGTGGTTGGACCACTGGTTTGGCATTATCCTCCAATAGGATCTTGTGCATGCATCTTGCTGGGCTAATGCCCTTAAGATCACTTATGGACCACCCAAGAGCTGTCTTGTGTGTCCTTAGCACTTGAATCAGTGCTTCCTCTTCCTGTGGATTTAAAGCAGAGCTTATAATCACTGGAAAGGTGTCACCCTCTCCCAGAAATGCATACTTCAGAGATGGTGGTAGTGGTTTGAGTTCAGGTTTGGGAGGCTTATCATCCTCCTGAGGAATTTTCAAAAATTCTTTTGTTTCCTCTGGTTCTTCCTGATCAGGCTGAGCATCCTTGAAGATGTCCTCAAGCTCTGATTCTAGACTTTCAGTCATATTGATCTCTTCCACCAAAGAGTCAATAATGTCAGTGCCCATGCAGTCATTTGGTGTGTCTGGATGCTGCATAGCTTTTACAGCATTCAACTTGAACTCATCCTCATTGACTCTCAGGGTTACTTCCCCTTTTTGTACATCAATGAGAGTTCCTCCAGTTGCTAGGAAAGGTCTTCCTAGAATGAGAGTTGCATTCTTGTGCTCCTCCATTTCCAGCACTACAAAGTCAGTTGGAAAGGCAAATGGCCCAACCTTGACAATCATGTCCTCAATTATGCCTGATGGATATTTAATGGAGCCATCAGCAAGTTGGAGGCATATCCGGGTTGGTTTGACTTCTTCAGTCAACCCAAGCTTTCTGATAATGGATGCAGGTATTAGATTGATGCTTGCTCCAAGGTCACACAGGGCTGTCTTGGTGCAAGCTCCTTCTAATGTGCATGGTATCGTAAAGCTTCCTGGATCTTGAAGCTTTTCGGGTAAGCTTTTCAGAATGACTGCACTGCATTCTTCAATGAGAAATACTTTTTCAGTTTCTCTCCAATCCTTCTTATGACTTAAGATCTCTTTCATGAACTTAGCATAAGAAGGTATTTGCTCAAGTGCCTCTGCAAATGGAATCTTTATTTCAAGAGTCCTTAGGTAGTCCGCAAAGCGGGCAAATTGCTTATCCTGCTCCGCTTGGCGGAGTTTCTGAGGATAAGGCATCTTGGCTTTGTATTCTTCAACCTTGGTTGCTGCAGGTTTATTCCTTACAGAAGTGGTTGGAGAAGCCTTTTTAGAGGGGTTACTATCAGCACTCCCAGGTATCTGATTCCCTATTGGCGTTTGAACGCCAAGATTGGGTAGAAATTGGGCGTTTAACGCCAACTTTTCCCCCTTTTCTGGCGTTTGAACGCCAAAAGTATTCCTCTCTGGGCTCTTACTGTCCTCAGAGGGATTTCGGATAGTGGTTTGGCTATCCTCTGTCAATTGTTCCTTTGTTGGCTTTTTGCTACTTTGAGCAGTGTTATTCAATGTCTTCCCACTCCTCAGTTGAACTGCTTGGCATTCTTCTGTTATCTGTTTAGATAGCTGCTGTTTTGCCTGATTCAACTGTGATTCTATGTTCTTGTTAGCAATTTTAGTCTCTTGGAGCATCTCTTTAAATTTTGCTAACTGTTTTGCCATCAGGTGTAACTGCTGATTAAGCTCAATCATCTGTTCTTGAGGATTAGGATCAGTGGCTACTGCCATAACTTCTTCTTTTGTAGAGAACTCATTGCTAGAGTACAAATGTTGATTTCTAGCAACAGTATCTATAAGCTCTTGAGTCTCTTCAATCGTCTTCCTCATATGTATAGATCCACCAGCTGAGTGGTCTAGAGACATCTGAGCTTTTTCTGTAAGCCCATAGTAGAAGATGTTTAACTGTACCCACTCTGAAAACATTTCAGAGGGGCATTTTCTTAGCATACCTCTATACCTCTCCCAGGCATTATAAAGGGATTCATTATCATCTTGTTTAAAGCCTTGGATGTCCAGCCTTAGCTGTGTCATCCTTTTTGGAGGGTAAAATTGATTCAGGAATTTGTCTGATAACTGTTTCCATGTCTTTATGCTTGCTGTAGGTTGGTTATTCAACCACCTCTTAGCTTGATCTTTTACAGCAAATGGAAATAGTAATAGTCTGTAGACATCTTGATCCACCTTTTTATCACGTACTGTGTCAGCAATTTGTAAGAATTGTGCCAGAAACTCAGTTGGTTCTTCCTGTGGAAGACCAGAATACTGGCAATTTTGCTGCACCATGATAATGAGTTGAGGATTTAGCTCAAAGCTGCTTGCTTTAATGGGAGGTATACAAATGCTATTCCCATATGCAATTGTAATGGGGTTAGCATATGACCCCAGAGTCCTTTTGGACTGTTCATTCCCACTTATGTCCATGATGGAGAAAAGGGAATTGATGTGAATAGTAATCAAGATATATATGTATATATATTTTTTTGAAAAGAGGAAAGATAAAAACAACAAAGAGACACCAAACTTAAAATTTTTCAGAAAATCAAACATGAATTTTCGAAAACCTAAAGAAAAACACAAAGAAGACACCAAACTTAGAATTTTTAAAAGATCAAAAAGGGACCAAGAACAAGTAATTTCGAAAAATTAAAAGAAAAACAAAAGCATGCAGTTGACACCAAACTTAAAATATGAAATTATACTCAAATAAAAGACTCTAAACCAACAAAATAAAACAGTCCTAATCTAAGCAACAAAATAAACCGTTAGTTGTCCAAACTCGAACAATCCCCGGCAACGGCGCCAAAAACTTGGTGCACGAAATTGCAATCACACTTTTGCAATTTCGCACAACTAACCAGCAAGTGCACTGGGTCGTCAAAGTAATACCTTACGCGAGTAAGGGTCGATCCCACGGAGATTGTCGGCTTGAAGCAAGCTATGGTTATCTTGTAACTCTTAGTCAGGATATCAATAATTATCAGGGTTGATTGTAAAAAGTAAAAGAACATGAAATCAGTACTTGTTTTGCAGTGATGGAGAACAGGTTGAGGTTTTGGAGATGCTCTATCTTCTGGATCTCTGCTTTCCTACTGTCTTCTTCTTCAAGCACGCAAGACTCCTTCCATGGCAAGCTGTATGTAGGGTTTCATCGTTGTCAGGCACACGTTCATATGTGAGAATGATGATGAGTGTCACGGATCATCACATTCATCAAGTTTAGGAACAAGTGATATCTTAGAATAGAAGCAAGCGTGATTGAATGAAAAACAGTAGTAATTGCATTAATCCATCAAGACACAGCAGAGCTCCTCACCCCCAACCATGGGGTTTAGAGACTCATGCTGTAGAAGATACAATGGGAAACGTGTAAAGTGTCATGAGGTAGAGATACAATGTCAAAAGATCCTATTAATAGTGAACTAGTAACCTAGGGTTTACAGAAATGAGTAAATGACAGAAAAATCCACTTCCGGGCCCACTTGGTGTGTGCTTGGACTGAGCATTGAAGCATTTTCGTGTAGAGACTCTTCTTGGAGTTAAACGCCAGCTTTTGTGCCAGTTTGGGTGTTTAACTCCAATTTTTATGCCAGTTCCAGCGTTAAACGCTGGGAATTCTGAAGCTGATTTGCAACGCCGGTTTGGGCCATCAAATCTCGGGCAAAGTATGGACTATTATACATTGCTGGAAAGCCCAGGATGTCTAATTTCCAACACCGTTAAGAGCGCGCCAATTGAGCTTCTGTAGCTCCAGAAAATCCACTTCGAGTGCAGGGAGGTCAGAATCCAACAGCATCTGCAGTCCTTTTCAGCCTCTGAATCAGATTTTTGCTCAGGACCCTCAATTTCAGCCAGAAAATACCTGAAATCACAGAAAAACACACAAACTCATAGTAAAGTCTAGAAAAGTGAATTTTAACTAAAAACTAATAAAAATATAATAAAAGCTAATTAAAACATACTAAAAACATACTAAAAACAATGCCAAAAAAGCGTATAAATTATCTGCTCATCAATGACACAGTTAAGCCTGAGCATCCAAGGCTTCAAACAAGGAGATAATGAATCCCTTTATGATGCTTGGGTGAGATACAGAGAGATGGTAAGAAAATGCCCCTCTGAAATGTTTTCAGAGTGGGTGCAGTTAGACATCTTCTATTATGGGCTTACAGAGAAAGCTCAGATTTCTCTAGACCACTCATCTGGTGGATCTATACACATGAGAAAGACAATTGAAGAAGCCCAAGAGCTCATTGATACAGTTGTCAGAAATCAGCATCTGTACCTAAGTAGTGAGCCTTCCATCAACGAAGAGGCTAAAACAGTAACTGCTAAACTCAATCCTACAGATCAAGCTACTGAATTCAATCAGCCATTAGACTTTCTAACAAAATAGTTAGCCGAATTTAAGGAGATATTGCAAGAAACAAGAATGCTAATATGAATATGGAAGTCCAGTTGAAGCAAACAGAATAGCAATTATCAAAACAAATAACAGAAGAGTGCCAAGCAGTTCAATTAAGAAGTGGGAAAACATTAAATACCTCACTTCAAGACAGCAGGAAGCCAAGAAATGAACAAACTTCTATCCAAAATCCTTCTGAGGACAGTCAGAGCCCAGAGAGGAATAATTATGGTGCTCAAACGCCAGAAAAGGGGTGGAAAGCTGGCGTTGAATGCCCAACCCATGCTCAGTCCTGGTGTTCAACGCCAGAAATAGGCAAGGAATTGGCGTTGAATGCCCAAAGGAAGCATAGTTCTGGCGTTCAGATGCCAGAAACAGGTAAGGAGTTGGCGTCTAATGCCACTCCAGCTTCCACCCTTGGCATTCAAATGCCAGTGGGAGATCAGACACATACAAGTGCTGGTAGCAACCCCTTTAAAAAGGCTTCTCAACCCACATCTCTAGGTAATAAACCTACAGCAACTAAGGTTGAGGAATACAAAGCCAAAATGCCTTATCCTCAAAAACTCCGCCAAGCGGAACAGGATAAGCAATTTGCCCGCTTTGCAGACTATCTTAGGACTCTTGAAATAAAGATTCCATTTGCCGAGGCACTTGAGCAAACACCCACTTATGCTAAGTTCATGAAAGAGATCTTAAGTCATAAGAAGGATTGGAGGGAAACTGAAAAAGTTTACCTCACTGAAGAATGCAGTGCAGTCATTCTGAAAAGCTTACCTGAGAAGCTTAAAGATCCCGGAAGCTTTACGATACCATGCACATTAGAGGGTACTTGTACCAAACAAGCTTTATGTGATCTTGGGGCAAGTATCAACCTAATACCTGCATCTACTATCAGAAAGCTTGGTTTGACTGAAGAAGTCAAACCAACCCGGATATGTCTCCAACTTGCTATGGCTCCATTAAATACCCATCAGGCGTGATTGAAGACATAATTGTCAAGGTTGGCCCATTTGCCTTTCCCACTGACTTTGTGGTGCTGGAAATGGAGGAGCACAAGAGTGCAACTCTCATTCTAGGAAGACCTTTCCTAGCAATTGGACGAACCTTCATTGACGTCCAAAAAGGGGAAGTAACCCTGAGAGTCAATGAGGACGAGTTTAAGTTGAATGTTGTCAAAGCTATGCAGCATCCAGACACCCAAAATGACTGCATGAGCATTGATATTATTGACTCTCTGGTAAAAGAGGTCAATATAACTGAGAGTCTCGAATCAGAGCTAGAAGATATCTTTAAAGATGCTCAGCCTGATTTAGAGGAACCAGAGAGAATAATAGAACCTTTGAAAATCCCTCAGGAAGAGGAGAAACCTCCCAAACCCGAGCTCAAACCATTACCACCATCCCTGAAATATGCATTTCTGGGAGAAGGTGATACCTTTCCTGTCATCATAAGCTCTACCTTAGAGCCACAGGAAGAGGAAGCACTAGTTCAAGTGCTAAGGACACACAAGACAGCTCTTGGGTGGTCCATCAGTGATGTTAAGGGCATTAGCCCAGCCAGATGCATACACAAGATCCTATTGGAGGGTGACGCTAAGCCAGTGGTTCAACCACAAAGGCGGCTGAATCCAGCCATGAAGGAGGTGGTGCAGAAGGAGGTCACTAAATTACTAGAGGCTGGGATTATTTATCATATTTCTGATAGCCCCTAGGTAAGCCCTGTCCAGGTCATCCCTAAGAAGGGTGGCATGACAGTGGTTCATAATGAAAAAATGAACTGGTTCCTACAAGAACAGTTATAGGGTGGCGTATGTGTATTGATTATAGAAGGCTCAATACAGCAACTAGAAAGGATCATTTTCCTTTACCATTCATAGACTAGATGCTAGAAAGACTAGCAGGTCATGAATACTACTACTTCCTGGATGGATATTCAGGTTATAATCAAATTGCAGTAGATCCCCAAGATCAAGAGAAAACAGCATTCACATGTCTATCCGGAGTATTTGCACACAGAAGGATGCCATTTGGTCTGTGCAATGCACCTGCAACCTTTCAAAGGTGCATGCTCTCTATTTTCTCTGATATGGTGGAGAAATTCCTAGAAGTCTTCATGGATGACTTTTCAGTATTTGGAGACTCATTCAGCTCATGTCTTGACTATCTAGCACTTGTTCTAAAAAGGTGCCAAGAGACTAACCTGGTTTTAAACTGGGAGAAATGACACTTTATGGTGACTGAAGGAATTGTCCTTGGGCACAAAATTTCGAACAAGGGAATAGAGGTGGATCAAGCTAAGGAAGAGGTAATTGAAAAATTACCACCACCTGCCAATTTTAAGGAAATCAGAAGCTTTCTAGGGCATGCAGGATTCTATAGGAGGTTTATAAAAGATTTTTCAAAAATCGCCAAGCCTCTGAGCAATCTGCTAGCTGCTGACACACCATTTATCTTTGATAAGGAGTGTTTCCAGGCATTTGAGACTCTGAAAGCTAAGCTGGTCACAGCACCAGTCATCCCTGCACCAGACTGGACATTACCATTTGAACTGATGTGTGATGCCAGTGACCATGCCATTGGTGCAGTGTTGGGACAAAGGCATGACAAGCTTCTGCATGTCATTTACTATGCCAGTCGTGTTTTAAATGACGCACAGAAGGACTACATAATCGCAGAAAAAGAGTTACTTGCAGTGGTTTACGCCATTGACAAGTTCAGATCTTATTTAGTAGGATCAAAAGTGATTGTGTACACTGACCATGCTGTTCTTAAATATCTACTCACAAAGTAGGATTCAAAACCCAGACTCATCAGATGGGTGTTGCTTCTACAGGAGTTTGATATAGAAATAAGAGACAGAAAATGGACAGAGAACCAAGTAGCAGATCACCTGTCCCGAATAGAACCAGTAGAAGCGGCATCCCTCCCTCTTACTGAGATTTCTGAAAACTTTCCGGATGAGCACCTCTTTGCCATCCAGGAAGTGCCATGGTTCGCAGACATTACAAACTATAAGGCAGTGAGATTCATACCCAAAGAGTACAGTAGGTAGCAATCAAAGAAATTGATCACGGATGCAAAGTACTATCTTTGGGATGAACCATATCTCTTCAAGAGATGTGCAGATGGAGTAATCCGTAGATATGTGCCTAAAGAAGAAGCACAGAAGATCCTCTGGCACTGCCATGGATCATAGTATGGAGGACATTTTGGAAGTGAGCGAACAGCCATAAGAGTCCTCCAATGTGGCTTCTACTGGCCTACTCTCTATAAAGACTCCCGAGTATTTGTACTTAATTGTGACAGTTGCCAATGATCTGGCAATCTACCTCATAGTTATGCCATGCCTCAACAAGGGATCTTGGAGATTGAGTTGTTTGATGTATGGGGTATTGACTTCATGGGACCTTTCCCACCATCATACTCAAACACTTATATTCTGGTGGTAGTAGATTATGTATCAAATGGGTGGAAGCTATTGCAACACCCACTAATGATACTAAGACAGTGCTAAAATTCCTCTAGAAACATATTTTCAGCAGATTTGGTATCCCTAGAGCACTAATCAGTGATGGGGGCACTCATTTCTGCAATAAACAGCTTTACTCTGCTTTGGTTCGTTATGGAGTCAGCCACAGGGTGGCTACTCCATATCATCCACAAATAAATGGGCAAGCTGAGGTCTCTAATAGAGAACTTAAAAGAATCCTAGAATGGACTGTGATTAACCGTAGAAGGGATTGGGCAAGAAGCTTGGATGATGCTTTGTGGGCATATAAAACAGCATTCAAGACTCCTATAGGGACCTCTCCATACCAGCTTGTGTATGGAAAAGCCTGTCACTTGCCAGTGGAATTGGAACATAAGGCCTATTGGGCAACCAGATTCCTAAACCTTGATGCCAAATTAGCTAGAGAAAAATGACTGCTCCAGCTTAATGAGCTAGAGGAATTCAGACTCAATGTTTTCGAAAATGCAAAAATTTACAAAGAGAAAGAAAAAAGATGGCATGATAAGAAACTATCATCCAGAGTCTTTGAGCCAGGGCAGAAAGTTCTGCTATTTAATTCTAGGCTCAGATTATTCCCCGGGAAATTGAAATCCCGGTGGAGAGGTCCATATGTGATTACAAGTGTGTCACCATATGGATACGTGGAGCTTCAGGATAATGATTCTAACAAAAAGTTCATTGTTAATGGACAAAGAGTCAAACATTATCTTGAAAGCAATTTTGAGCAAGAATGCTCAAAACTAAGACTTGAGTAAAGCTCAGTAATAGTCCAGCTAAAGACAATAAATAAGCGCTTGCTGGGAGGCAACCCAGCCATTTACAAAGCTTATTTATTAATTAATTGATTTTTATAGGTCTATGTCAATTATCTTCAAGGTAAAATAGCAATTGCTTGAGTTCACAGAGTGACAAAAGGATTTAAAGGATAAAACAGCAAAAAGAAGTTCACTGGTGCGAAAAAGCCAGTAAGAGCTGTTTTGGGCGTTGAACGCCCAAAAGAAGCATCTACTGGGTGTTTAATGCCAGTAGAGAAAGTCATCTGGGCGTTAAACGTCAGAAAGAAGCATCTTCTGGGCGTTGAACACCAGAAAGAAGCACCTTCTGGGCATTTAACGCCAGATTTACAGCGTCCTGGGCATTCAGTAAAACGCCCAATGACAAAGGAGTTTCTGGCGTTCAACGCCAGCTAGAAGCAACAGTTGGGCGTTGAATGCCCAGGAGAAGCTACAATTGGGCGTTAAACGCCCAGAACATGCAGTGGTTGGGCGTTTAACGCCAAGATTGTGGGAAGGAGGTGAGTTCGTTTTCAACTCAATTTTTTTCCAATTTTTATGTTTCAATCCATGATTTCTTGCATAAACATGTTACAAACTCTGATCCTTCAATTCCAAAAATTTTAATCCTAATTTCTAAAATCCCTTTTTCAAATTTACAAAATGTATTTTAATTCATAAACACAAATCTTTTTCAAATCTGATGAGCGGATAATTTATACGCTTTTTGGCATTGTTTTTAGTATGTTTTAGTTAGTTTTTATTATACTTTTATTATTTTTTAGTTAAAATTCACTTTTCTGGACTTTACTATGAGTTTGTGTGCTTTTCTGTGATTTCAGGTATTTTCTGGCTGAAATTGAGAGACCTGAGCAAGAATATGATTCAGAGGCTGAAAAGGACTGCAGATGCTGTTGGATTTTGACCTCCCTGCACTCAAAGTGGATTTTCTGGAGCTACAGAAGCTCAATTGGCACGCTCTTAACTGCGTTGAAAAGCAGACATCCTGGGCTTTCCAACAATGTATAATAGTCCATACTTTGCCCGAGATTTGATGGCCCAATGGTACGTAAAAATTAGATTTCACGTACAACCAGCAAGTATACCGGATCGTATCAAGTAATAAGACTCACTAGGAGTGAGGTCGATCCCACGAGGATTGGTAGATTAAGCAACTTTAGTTAAATGGTAAGTTTAGTCAAGCGAACATAATTTTGATTTTATGAGCAATGTGACTTTTGAACATAATTGCAGGAATTTAAATGGCAAGGAGTTTAAGAACAGGAATATAGAAATAAAATGAAAGTAAATAACTGAAACTTAAATTGCAAGAAACTTAAATGACATCAAAGATAAATGGCAAGGAATTAAAGGGTGCAGAAATTTAAAGAACATAAGAGTAAAAAGCAAGAATTAAAGGAACAAAAATGTAAATGACAAGAATAATAAATTGACAGAATGTAAAAGGGAATTGGGTTATGGGTGATCAAACAACTAGAAGCAAAAGAAATAAGAAGTAATGATAGAGAGGATCATTAGGGATCAGAGATGCAGGTTTTCATGAATTGATGTTAGTCAAATCCTTCTCAATCATGGGTATAGATCCATGGCAAGTGGTTAATTGAATCCCAATCTCTTGGTGATTCAATTTCTCTCAACATAATCAATTGCCACTCTCGTGATCTAGTTGTTCATGAGAAGAGATAAAGCTCAATTCTAATCCAGCCACACAATTCCCATAATCTCAACCAAGGAAAGTTACATCTCACATACCAACCAAGGTGTATTGATTAAGGAAATCATGAAAGGATGAACTCTAAACTGAATTATGTGGCTCATTCCTCAAATTCACCACACAATTCACATAGATTAACCCCTCTCTCGATGGTGGTTGAATCTTTGAAGAACAAGAGTTTCCTCTTTGGATTAACCACTAGAATTGAGGAGGAAAAGAGGAGTTCATCAATGCATTCAAACAAGCAGAGCTCTTCCCCCTAATGAAGGTGGGGTTTAGTGAATCATAGCTCCAATTTCAACCATAATTGCCATAAACAAAAATTAAACTAAGTGTAAAGAAAGAAGAAGAAGAATAATGAAAATGCTTTAAACTTAAAACTCAAGAAGAAAAGTTCCAAAAGAAAACTAAAATTAGCTCTCCGGGTATACTCCCGGAAGTACTAGAGAACTCTCAAGTAAAAGTGCTAAAAGTATCAAAAAGTTCTAAGTGTCAAAAAGTCTCCCTAAAGTACAAACTCAATCTCTATTTATATTAGTCCTAAAACTCCTTCAAAGATCTTCAATTGGGCTAGCTATGTGGGCTTTCTCTTTGTTGAATTTCTGGTTCAATTGAAGAAGTTGCTGGCCTTTGTGAGGAATAGAGGAAGCAGAGCAAGTTGGCAACAATTCTGGCCCATTGAGGGGCGTTATTGGCAATAACTCTAGGCTTAATGCACGTTGGCAACGTGCATGGTGTTTTCCTGGGAGTGAACTTTCAGACTTGGGCGTTGCTAGCCCAAGTTGTTGCTAACAACTTGCTTTTCCTCTTCTTTGCTCTACTTTCATGCTAAATGTAGCCCAGAATTTGAGTGTCAACCTTCTGCTTCAATATGGACTATCATACATCATTGGAAAGCTCTTGATGTCTATTTTCCAATGCCACTGGAATCACCTCAATTGGACTTTCCTAGCTCAAGTTATGCTTCCTCAAAGAAGGTAAGGTCAAGCTGCCAAGTTGTTGCCAAAAACGCACCTATCCTCCCAAGTTGGCAACGTGCCTAGCCTCCCAAAGCAGAGACATGAGGCTGGCGTTGTCACCAAGCACGCCTCCTTGCTAGCACGTTGGCAACGTGCCCGTGCTCCCTCCAGGGCTCATCTCTAGCCTCCAATTTTGCTTGTCACGTTGCCTTAGATAACGCCTTTGGAGGCTGGCGTTGGCAACGTGCTCGAGTGCTTCTTCAAGTGAGCTTCCTTGCCAAATTTTGTTTGCTGCGTTGCCCTCAAACACGCCTTTGGAAGCTGGCATTGGCAACGTGCTCGAGCCTTCCTCAAGGCTCTATGCTTGTTGCTTGGCGTTGTCCTTGAACACGCCTATGCTTCCTGGCGTTGGCAACGTGGTTTGGTGCCTAGCCAAGCATTCCTTCCTGGCGTTGCCAAGGAACACGCCAATGAAAGTGGCGTTGGCAACGTGCTTCTAGTTGCTGGCCCAAGATTTTGTCCCTGGCGTTGTTGAAGAACACGCCAGTTCATTTCCAAGTTAGCAACGCTCTCGTGTGCCCATACTCCTAGCTTGCATGCGTTGCCAAGGAACACGCCCATGGTTCCTAGCTCAACAACGTGCTCGAGCTCCCTTTTGGTGCCAAAGTTGCTTGCTACGTTGCCAAGGAACATGCCTTCATAACTTGGCGTTGGCAACGTGCATCTCCTTTTCCTGGGCCAAGTTTTCCATTCAACGTTGTTTGCCTGCGTTGTCCTCAAACACGCCCCTCATCTCTAGGCCGGCAACGTGCTCGAGGCTCTAAACTAGCTCCCCAAGATTGCTTGGCGTTGCTTTGAATAACGCCTATGGTTCTTGGCGTTGGCAACGCCAGCTTCTCCTCCTCTTGGGCCAAGTTTGCTTGTGTGCGTTGTCAAGGAACACTTCCCTTGTTCCTGGCGTTGGCAACGCCAGCTTAATCTCCTCCTGGGCCAAGCCTTGCTTGTGTGCGTTGCCTTGAATAACGCTTCTTCATTCCCACGTCGGCAACGCCCTCGAGCTCTCCTTGGCTCAGCTCTTTGCTTGCCTGCGTTGCCATCAAACACTCACTCCTTTTTCCAAGTTGGCAACGCCAACATTTGCTCTCTAGGGCTGCCTTGGCGTTGCCTTCAAACACGCACCCTTTCTTCAAGTTGGCAACGCCCAAATGTGCTTCTCCAGGGATGCCTGGCGTTGCCTTCAAACACGCACCCTTTCTTCAAGTTGGCAACGCCCAAATGTGCTTCTCCAGGGCTGCCTGGCGTTGCCTTCAAACACGCACCCTTTCTCCAAGTTGGCAACGCCAACATTTTCTTCTTCTTGCCCAGCTTGCATCATTCTTGCTTCCATGCTTTCTTGTTTCATCACCTATCATCAACAAGGGAAATAGCTTCAAAGTCTTACCAATTCATGCAATAAATTTCATGAGATTCATTCATACTCATTCATGTATGTATTCCTTAAATCATTTGCATGAATTTGGCTAGAATCAACATGTTCCTTGGTATTCTCATGCATGAAGACAAAACTCATAAAAGGACTTGTTTATTTAGAGAAAATGAGTGAAATTAAGCTAAAACCAACTAAACTAACTAGCTAATATAGCAAATATGCAATTGCATCACAACACCAAACTTAAAGTGTTGCTTGTCCTCAAGCAAAATATAAAAACTTTGTCACAAGAATCCAAGATGTGAGACTTGAATGTTCTACCAGAGAGTAATTTTTCATTGAGCATGTCATCCTCACTTGTGTGATCATCAATTTATTGTAATTGAACACGGCTATTCAACTTTCTCAATTAAAATGCTTGCTTCAATACTAAATTGGTTAACTTCACTAGACTTTTTTCTCTATACCGTAGCACATGACCCTTGAACCATTCTTTACTTGATGCTTTTCTTTCTTTTTTTTTATATTCCTTTTTTTATTTCAAATGAGCTCGAAATCTTGTCTTAAGGCGGCTCTTTAGCATAAGCTTTCAATCAACAATCCCAAACCAGTTGGTTCAAGTTGTTAAGTGTTGAGACACTCTTAAAGATTTACTAACTCAAGCCTCTCTCCTTAACACATTCAATCACAGGCATATAACATTGAAATTTTATTTGGATAGTGGTGTCCAGCACCTCTTTGGGTTGCTAAATGTTCTGTTATAGAGCTACTCTTGATTGTGAGTTTTCAATCGATAATCCCGAGTTAGTTAACTCAAGTTATCGGGTGATGAAGCACCCCTCGGATTTACTAGCCCAAGTATGTCTCCTAACATCAATCACCACAGACACATATCCAAATTTTGTCATTGATGCCTAGCCTTTCATTCTTTGTCTTCTGTTTTCTTTATTGTCAAGGTTATTTGTGCTATTACTGATAAAGTCTTTGTGACCCTTAACCGAACTAGTCTTGTATAAGCAAGCATTCTTTTGAACTTATTGAGCCTTGATTCTTTCACAATAAATGTATATACTAGCACTTTTCTCATGGGACAACATGATTCTTTTTAAACTAGAATTCTCTCTGTTCTTGCTCAAACTACATCTTTTATTCCATTGACAAGTAAAAGTACTTAAGACAAGCAACCATTCCGAATCTGTGAGTGGTGATGCATGGAATGGGCAACATAAAAGACAATGCTTCAAAAAGTAAATGCATCCTAGAAGGTATACCATATTTCAGACATACATCTTCTTTATTCAATAAAATATAAAGAAAAACAAAGGAACTTCACCTCCTTTAGTCTTCATGTCCCTTTTTCTTTACTTGATTCTCCTTGCTTTCCTTTGCCCTTTGGATCTTCTTTCTTTTTCTTCCTCAACTCTCCTTGTTGTTTTGTTGTTGAATCCCCCTTTGGATCTTCTTTCTTTTTCCTTCTTAGCTCTCCTTGTTGTTTTGTTATTGAATCCCCCTCTTCTCTTTGCCAAACTCCTGAGCTTATCATTGTCTCCTTTAGCCTCTGAGCATTAAATCTCACCCTTGCAAGTTCCTGCTCTTCAAATATCTTGCGAGCTTCATTAAAGGTTTTAATTTGTGGGTTGAGTAATGGGGGTGCTCCACAGAGGTAACTGAGTTTTTCTTGGGTGCATATATCATAGTCAAGTCTGTCCTTATGCCTGGCTTCCCTGAACATTCTGCTTTCATTGAACTCTTTGTGAAATGTATCATGTCTAGCATCCAACCTATGGAGAAGTTCCCTTTGTTGAGCTTGCTCTTTCCTTAGTTGAGCTTGTTCTTGTATTACTTTCTCCATGGCTTTTTTGTGTTCAACAGTTGAATTGTTGATGGCTTCATGCATCTTGGCATATTGTTCTTGTTGTAGTTCCATCATGTGTGTCTGGTATTCATTTTGTTGGTTCATCCATTGAACTTGAACCCCTCTTTGTTGGTCCATCAACTGCCAAAGGTCCCTTTGTTGCTGAGCTTGTTCCTCTTGGCTTCTTTGAATTTGTGAATATTGCCCAGAGATTCCTTCCAAAGCGGCTTGGAGTTGATTCATGTTCAAGGTATGAGGTTCTTCCATTTCTTGAGGCTCCTCCTCTTGTCTTGCTTCTTTCCTTTTCTTCCTTCTTGCTAAAGGTTGCCTTTCCAATTGGGTTGTGGTGATAAATTCCAACCTTTCTCGGGTAAGAGGTTTTCCAACAGAGACCACATCAGTTTCTTCAAATTCTTCCAGAGGCACTCCAGCTTCTTCACATAGGCGCAGAATAGTACTAGGATATCCTAGCCAGCTGTCCTGTTTGACCTTTTGAGCTATGTCAATGATGTTCTTGGCTATAATGTCTCCAACATTGATTTCCCCTCCTTTCATTATACAATGGATCATTATTGCTCTATTCACCGTTACCTCAGAATTATTTGAAGTGGAGATCAATGATCTCCTCACTATGTCATGCCATCCTTTTGCTTGAGGTATGAGATCACCTCTCCGAAGTTTGAGTGGTTGTCCATGTGAATCCAACACCCAATCCGTGCCTACTCTGCATAAGTCACTTACCACATCCATATATCTTGGGTCATTTTCAACCCTTTCTTTATAGCTAGCTCGTTTGAACTGTTTTGGCTTGACCTTTAGCACCCTGTTGATGGTGTCCGGGCTAAAATCAGCAGTCACACCTCTTACATAACTCATGTATGGTTCTTCATCATCATATTCTTGGTGCACGAAATTGCAATCACACTTTTGCAACCTCGCACAACTAACCAGCAAGTGCACTGGGTCGTCCAAGTAATACCTTGCGTGAGCAAGGGTCGATCCCACGGAGATTGTCGGCTTGAAGCAAGCTATGGTTATCTTGTAAATCTTAGTCAGGATATCAGAAATTATCAGGATTGATTGTAAAAAGCAAAAGAACATGAAATGGTTACTTGATTTGCAGTAATGGAGAATAGGCTGGGGTTTTGGAGATGCTCCATCTTCTGAATCTCTGCTTTCCTACTGTCTTCTTCATCAAACACGCAAGGCTCCTTCCATGGCAAGCTGTATGTAGGGTTTCACCGTTGTCAGTGGCTACCTCCCATCCTCTCATTGGAAATGTTCAACGCACCCTGTCACGGCACGGCTATCCATCTGTCGGTTCTCAATCAGGCCGGAATAGAATCCAGTGATTCTTTTGCATCTGTCACTAACGCCCCGCCTTCAGGAGTTTGAAGCACGTCACAGTCATTCAGTCATTGAATCCTACTCAGAATACCACAGACAAGGTTTAGACCTTCCGGATTCTCTTGAATGCCGCCATCAGTTCTAGCTTATACCACGAAGATTCTGGCTAAGGAATCCAAGAGATATCTACTCAATCTAAGATAGAACAGAGGTGGTTGTCGGGCACATGTTCATAGTTGAGAATGATGATGATTGTCACGGATCATCACATTCATCCGGGTTAAGAACGAGTGATATCTTAGAATGGAAGCAAGCATGATTGAATAAGAAACAGTAGTAATTGCATTAATCCATCAAGACACAGCAGAGCTCCTCACCCCCAACCATGGGGTTTAGAGACTCATGCTGTAGAAAATACAATGAGAAACGTGTAAAGTGTCATGAGGTCATAAGGTACCGATACAATGTCAAAAGGTCCTATTAATAGTAAACTAGTAACCTAAGGTATTACAGAAATGAGTAAATGACAGAAAAATCCACATCCGGGCCCACTTGGTGTGTGCTTGGGTTGAGCAATGAAGTAATTTCGTGTAGAGACCTTTTCTGGAGTTAAACGCCAGCTTTCATGCCAGTTTGGGCGTTTAACTCCAAGTTTCATGCCAGTTCCGGCGTTTAACGCTGGAATTTCTGTAGGTGACTTTGAGCGCCGGTTTGGGCCATCAAATCTTGGGCAAAGTATGGACTATCATATATTGCTGGAAAGCCCAGAATGTCTACTTTCTAATGCCGTTGAGAGCGCGCCAATTGGGCTTCTGTAGCTCCAGAAAATCCACTTCGAGTGCAGGGAGGTCAGAATCCAACAGCATCTACAGTCCTTTTTGGTCTCTGGATCAGATTTTTGCTTAGAACCCTCAATTTCAGCCAGAAAATACCTAAAATCACAGAAAAACACACAAACTCATAGTAAAGTCCAGAAAAGTGAATTTTAATTAAAAACTAATAAAAATATACTAAAAACTAACTAAAAGATACTAAAAACATACTAAAAATAATGCCAAAAAGCGTACAAATTATCCGCTCATCACAACACCAAACTTAAATTGTTGCTTGTCCCCAAGCAACTGAAAATCAAATAGGATAAAAAGAAGAGATATACTATAGACTCCAAAATATCAAAGAAACATAGCTCCAATTAGATGAGCGGACTAGTAGCTTTTTGCCTCCGAACAGTTTTGGCATCTCACTCTATCCTTTGAAGTTCAGAATGATTGGCATCTATAAGAACTCAGAACTCAGATATTGTTATTGATTCTCCTAGTTAAGTATATTGATTCTTGAACATAGCTAGTGTATGAGTCTTGGCTGTGGCCCAAAGCACTCTGTCTTCCAGTATTACCACCGGATACATACATGCCACAGACACATAATTGGGTGAACCTTTTTAGATTGTGACTCAGCTTTGCTAAAGTCCCCAATTAGAGGTGTCCAGGGTTCTTAAGCACACTCTTTTTGCTTTGGTTCACAACTTTATTTCTTTCCTTTTCTCTTTTCTTTTTTTTTTCGAAATTTTTTTTTTGTATTCACTGCTTTTTCTTGCTTCAAGAATCATTTTGATGATTTTTCAGATCCTCAATAACAGTTCTCCTTTTCCATCATTCTTTCAAGAGCCAACAATTTTAACATTCTTAAAACAACAAATTCAAGAGACATATGCACTGTTCAAGCATTCATTCAGAAAACAAAAAGTATTGTCACCACATCAAGCTAATTCAACTAGTTTCAGAGATAAATTTCGAAATCCTGTACTTCTTGTTCTTTTGTGATTAAAGCATTTTTCATTTAAGAGAGGTGATGGATTCATAGGACATTCATAACTTTAAGGCATAAATTTTATTAATTATAAACTAAGAACAAGACTCAAATCTAGATATAAGATGAGAATAAGAAAAATTAAAAATAGAAAACAAAACAAGAAAAACGAAAAAATTAGGCTCCTAATGATAGAGGTTTTCACAGAGTTAGGACTCAACAACCTTGATTTTGAGAAGTGGATGCTCCCTCAGCTTGAGAGGAGAGCTTTTGGCGCTTCATCTCTTGGATTTCACGCCCCTGTTTCTCTTGTTCCTTCAGCAATTTGCAGAGCATGCAGTTTTGATTCTGCTGTTCTTCCTTAAGTTGCTCCATAGTCTCTTGCAACTTGGTGATAGATGCTTCCAGGCTGGCCCAGTAGCCAATTTCAGGAAATTCAGGGAGGAACTCATGCGCCCTCCTTTTGATAGAGTTGTCTTGCACTTGTCCTTCCATTGACTTCTTGGTGATTGGGTGTTCAATGGGTATGAATTCATCTACCCCCATCTTCACCCCAGCCTCTTTACAGAGCAAGGAAATCAAGCTTGGGTAAGCCAGTTTGGCTTCAGTGGAATTTTTATTTGCAATTGTGTAAATCTCACAAGCAATCACATGATGAACCTCCACTTCTTTTCCAAGCATAATGCAATGAATCATCACTGCCCTCTTGATGGTGACCTCAGAACGGTTGCTAGTGGGCAATATGGAGCGCCCAATGAAGTCTAGCCAACCTCTTGCAATTGGCTTGAGGTCTCCCCTCTTGAGTTGGTTTGGGACACCCTTTGAATTGGTTATCCACTTAGTCCCAGGGAGACATATGTCTTCTAGAACTTGATCCAACCCCTTATCTACTCTCACCATCCTCCTATTGAAGGAATCAGGATCATCTTGCAGTTGAGGTAGTTTGAAGATTTCTCTTATTTTGTCCAGATGGAAGTACATAACTTTCCCTCTGACCATAGTTCTGTAGGTATGGTAAGCAGTTCCAGTCATTCTCTGCTTATCTGTCAGCCACAGATTTGAGTAGAATTCCTGAACCATGTTCCTTCCAACCTTTGTCTCAGGATTGGTTAGAACTTCCCATCCTCTGTTTCGAATTTGCTCTTGGATCCCCGGATATTCATCTTCTTTCAGATCAAATTTAACTTCCGGGATCACTGACCTCAGACCCATTATTTTGTGATAATGGTCTTCATGTTCTTTAGTTAAGAACTTCTCTTGATTCCAAAGATTCTTTGGATTATTCTCTTTCTTGCCTCTTAAATTGGTTTGTTTTCCCTTAGGAGCCATGATATTGATGAATCTTGGCTTAGTGATCACGGAAAAGCACACCAAACTTAGAGGTTTGCTTGTCCTCAAGCAAAAGAAAAGAGAGAAGAGAGGGGGAGGAAGAGGAAATTCGAATGGTGTGGTTGGAAGAGGGGAAACAAACGTGCATTTATAAGGTGGGGAGGGGAGTTTTCGAAAAAAAAAGGAATTTGAAAGAAGATTTGAGAAGATATGAAAGGGAATTGAGAAAAGGGTGAAATTTTTGAACAATGTTTGTAATTGATTTGAAATAGATTTGAAAAATGGTTTTAATTTTTGAAGATTTGAAAGTGAATGATGAATGATTGAAGTGTGATTTTGTAGAAAAGTATGGGTGAGAAAAGGAAAGTTTGAAAAAATTTGATTAGAAAACAAAATTGTGGTCCCCCCACCTTGCTGGCGTTAAACGCCCAGAATGGCACCCATTCTGGCGTTTAACGCCCATTTGTTGCCCAATTTGGGCGTTTAACGCCCAGCCAGGTGCCCTGGCTGGCGTTAAACGCCAGAAATCCTTTGTCACTGGGCGTTTTTTCAAAACGCCCAGGATGCTGCACACCTGGCGTTAAACGCCCAGAATGGTGCCCATTCTGGCGTTTAACGCCCAAAATGGTACCATTACTGGCATTAAACGCCCAGAATGGTGCCCATTCTGGCGTTTAACGCCCAAAATGCCCCTTACTGGCGTTTTTTCGCCAGTAAGCTCATTTTCTCTGCTTTTTGAGCTGAATCCTTCTGTAACTCTGTGAATTCCTTCATTTTTTGATACTTACCTCTGTAAGAACAATTCATACAACCTTCTAATGACTGGGTTGCCTCCCAGCAAGCGCTTCTTTACTGTCTTTAGCTGGACTTTCACTGAAAATCACTCAAGTCTCAGTTTTGAGCGTTCTTGCTCAAAATTTCCTTCAAGATAGTGCTTGATTCTCTGTCCATTTACAATGAACTTTCTGTCAGAATCAGTATCCTGAAGCTCAACATATCCATATGGTGAGACTCCTGTAATCACATACGGACCCCTCCACCGGGATTTGAGTTTTCCTGGAAACAGTTTGAGCCTAGAGTTGAAGAGCAGAACTTTTTGTCCTGGCTCAAAGACTCTGGTTGACAACTTCTTGTCATGCCATTTCTTTGCCTTTTCCTTATAAATTTTTGCATTTTCAAAGGCATTGAGTCTGAACTCCTCTAGCTCATTTAGCTGGAGCAATCTTTTTTCACCAGCTAACTGTGCATCCATGTTTAGGAATCTGGTTGCCCAGTAGGCTTTATGTTCCAGTTCCACAGGCAAATGACAGGCCTTCCCATACACCAGTTGGTATGGAGAGGTTCCTATAGGAGTCTTGAATGCTGTTCTGTATGCCCACAGAGCATCATCCAAGCTCTTTGCCCAATCCTTTCTTCGGGCTATCACAGTCCGTTCTAGGATTCTCTTTAGTTCTCTGTTAGAGACTTCAACTTGCCCATTTGTCTGTGGATGATATGCAGTTGCCACTTTATGGCTAATTCCATATCTAACCATAGCAGAGTATAGCTGTTTGTTACAGAAATGAGAGCCCCCATCACTGATTAGCACTCTGGGGATGCCAAACCTGCTGAAAATGTTTTTCTGGAGGAATTTCAGTACAGTCTTGGTATCATTAGTGGGTGTAGCAATTGCTTCTACCCACTTAGATACATAGTCCACTGCCACCAGAATGTAAGTGTTTGAGTATGATGGTGGGAATGGTCCCATGAAATCAATTCCCCATACATCAAATAATTCTATCTCTAATATCCCTTGTTGAGGCATGGCATATCCGTGAGGCAGGTTACCAGCTCTTTGGCAACTGTCACAGTTACGCACAAACTCTCGGGAATCTTTATAGAGAATAGGCCAGTAGAAGCCGCACTGGAGAACTTTAGTGGCTGTTCGCTCACTTCTAAAATGTCCTTCATACTGTGATCCATGGCAGTGCCATAGGATCCTTCGTGCTTCTTCTCTGGGTACACATCTGCGGATCACTCCGTCAGCACATCTCTTAAAGAGATATGGTTCATCCCAGAGGTAGTACTTGGCATCTGAAATTAATTTCTTTCTTTGCACTCTGCTGTACTCCTTGGGTATGAACCTCACAGCTTTATAGTTTGCAATATCTGCAAACCATGGAGCTTCCTGAATGGCAAAGAGTTGCTCATCTGGGAAAGTCTCAGAGATCTCAGTAGAAGGGAGGGACGTCCCACCTACTGGTTCTATTCGGGACAGATGATCAGCCACTTGGTTCTCTGTCCCTTTTCTGTCTCTTATTTCTATATCAAACTCTTGCAGAAGCAACACCCATCTGACAAGCCTGGGTTTTGAATCCTGCTTTGTGAGTAAGTATTTAAGAGCAGCATGGTCAGTGTACACAATCACCTTTGATCCCACTAGGTAGGATCTAAACTTGTCAATGGCATAGACCACTGCAAGTAATTCTTTTTCTGTGGTTGTGTAATTCTTCTGTGCATCATTTAGAACACGGCTAGCATAATAAATGACATGCAGAAGTTTGTTATGCCTCTGTCCCAACACTGCACCAATGGCATGATCACTGGCATCACACATTAATTCAAATGGTAATGCCCAATCTGGTGCAGAGATGACTGGTGCTGTGACCAGCTTAGCTTTCAGGGTCTCAAATGCCTGCAGACACTGTGTGTCAAACACGAATGGTGTGTCAACAGCTAACAGGTTACTCAAAGGCTTTGCAATTTTCGAAAAATCCTTTATAAACCTTCTATAAAATCCTGCATGCCCCAGAAAGCTTCTGATTGCCTTAACATTGGCAGGTGGTGGTAATTTTTCAATTAC
The DNA here is from genome assembly GCF_014773155.1 of Arachis stenosperma. Classification (NCBI taxonomy): domain Eukaryota; kingdom Viridiplantae; phylum Streptophyta; class Magnoliopsida; order Fabales; family Fabaceae; genus Arachis; species Arachis stenosperma. The sequence goes on from NC_080380.1 coordinate 94,405,658, forward strand.
CTCTACCTTTGCCTTATCCACCTCTATTCCCCTGCTTGAAATTTTGTGCCCAAGGACAATTCCTTCAGTCACCATAAAGTGACATTTCTCCCAGTTTAAAACCAGGTTAGTCTCTTGGCATCTTTTCAGGACAAGTGATAGGTGGTTAAGACAGGAGCTAAATGAGTCTCCATATACTGAAAAGTCATCCATGAAGACTTCCAGAAATTTCTCTACCATATCTGAGAAGATAGAGAGCATGCACCTTTGAAAGGTTGCAGGTGCATTGCACAGACCAAAAGGCATCCTTCTGTAGGCAAACACGCCAGAAGGGCAAGTGAATGCTGTCTTTTCTTGGTCCTGAGGATCTACTGCAATTTGGTTGTAGCCTGAGTAGCCATCCAAAAAGCAGTAGTAATCATGACCAGCTAGTCTTTCTAGCATTTGGTCTATGAATGGTAAAGGAAAATGATCCTTTCTGGTGGCTGTATTGAGTCTTCTGTAGTCAATACACATGCGCCACCCTGTGACTGTTCTTGTAGGAACCAGTTCATTTTTTTCATTATGAACAACTGTCATGCCTCCCTTTTTGGGAACAACTTGGACAGGGCTCACCCAGGGGCTATCAGAAATAGGATAAATAATCCCAGCCTCTAGTAATTTAGTGACCTCTTTCTGCACCACCTCCTTCATGGCAGGATTTAGCCTCCTCTGTGGTTGGACCACTGGTTTGGCATTATCCTCCAATAGGATCTTATGCATGCATCTAGCTAGGCTAATGCCCTTAAGATCACTTATGGACCACCCAAGAGCTGTCTTGTGTGTCTTTAGCACTTTAATCAGTGCTTCCTCTTCCTGTGAGTTTAAAGCAGAGCTTATAATCACTGGAAAAGTGTCACCCTCTCCCAGAAATGCATATTTTAGGGATGATGGTAGTGGTTTGAGTTCAGGCTTAGGAGGCTTATCCTCTTCCTGAGGAATTTTCGAAAATTCCTTTGCCTCCTCTGATTCTTCCTGATCAGGTTGAGCATCTTTGAAGATGTCCTCAAGCTCTGATTCTAGGCTTTCAGTCATATTGATCTCTTCTACCAGAGAGTCAATAATGTCAGCGCCCATGCAGTCCTCTGGTGTGTCTGGATGCTGCATAGCTTTTACAGCATTCAACTTGAACTCATCCTCATTGACTCTCAAGGTTACTTCCCCCTTTTGTACATCAATGAGAGTTCGTCCAGTTGCTAGGAAAGGTCTTCCTAGAATGAGAGTTGCACTCTTGTGCTCCTCCATTTCCAGCACCACAAAGTCAGTTGGAAAGGCAAATGGCCCAACCTTGACAATCATGTCCTCTATTATGCCTGATGGGTGTTTAATGGAGCCATCAGCAAGTTGGTGGCATATCCTGGTTGGTTTGACTTCTCCAATCAACCCAAGCTTTCTGATAGTGGATGCAGGTATTAAATTGATGCTTGCTCCAAGATCACATAAAGCTGTCTTGGTGCAAGTGCCTTCTAATGTGCATGGTATCAGAAAGCTTCCAGGATCTTGAAGCTTTTCTGGTAAGCTTTTTAGAATGACTGCACTGCATTCTTCAGTGAGAAACACTTTTTCAGTTTCTCTCCAATCCTTCTTATGACTTAAGATCTCCTTCATGAATTTAGCATAAGAAGGTATTTGCTCAAGTGCCTCTGCAAAAGGAATCTTTATTTCAAGAGTCCTTAAATAGTCTGCAAAGCGGGCAAATTGTTTATCCTGTTCCGCTTTGCGGAGTTTTTGAGGATAAGGCATCTTGGCTTGATATTCTTCAACCTTAGATGCTGCAGGTTTATTCCTTACAGAAGTGGTTGAAGAAGCCTTTTTAGAGGGATTACTGTCAGCACTCTCAGGTGTCTGATCTTCCCTTAGTGTTTGAACGCCAGGAATGGGTGGAAATTGGGCGTTAAACGCCAGCTTTTCCCCCTTTTCTGGCGTTTGAACGCCAGAACTGGGCAAGGAATGGGCGTTTAACGCCAGCTTTCCTTCCCTTTCTGGCGTTTGAACGCCAATAAAATTCCTCTCTGGGCTCTTACTGTCCTCAGAGGGATTTTGAACAGTGGTTTGGTTGTCCTCTGTCATTTGTTCCTTGTTTGGCTTTTTGCTCTTTTGAGCAGTGTTATTCAAGGTCTTCCCACTCCTTAATTGAACTGCTTGACACTCCTCTGTTATCTGTTTGGATATTTGCTGTTTTGCTTGATTCAACTGTAGTTCTATGCTCTTATTAGCAACTTTAGTTTCATAGAGCATCTCTTTAAATTCTGCTAACTATTCTGTCATCAGGAGTAGTTGTTGATTAAGCTCAATTATCTGTTCTTGAGGATTAGAGTCAGTGACTACCGTCATGACTTCCTCTTCTGGAGAGAACTCATTGCTAGAATACAAATATTGGTTTCTAGCAACAGTGTCTATAAGCTCTTGAGCTTCTTCAATTATCTTCCTCATATGTATAGATCCACCAGCTGAGTGGTCTAAAGATATCTGAGCTTTTTCTGTAAGCCCATAGTAGAAAATGTCTAACTGTACCCACTCTGAAAACATTTCAGAGGGACATTTCCTTAGCATACCTCTATACCTCTCCCAGGCATTGTAAAGGGATTCATTATCCTTTTGTTTAAAGCCTTGGATGTCCAGCCTTAGCTGTGTCATCCTCTTTGGAGGGTAAAAATGATTCAGGAATTTGTCTGACAACTGTTTCCATGTCTTTATGCTTGCTGTAGGTTGGTTATTCAACCACCTTTTAGCTTGATCCTTTACAGCAAATGGAAATAGTAATAGTCTGTAGACATCCTGATCTACCTCTTTATCATGTACTGTGTCAGCAATTTGTAAGAACTGTGCCAGAAACTCAGTAGGTTCTTCCTGTGGAAGACCGGAATACTGGCAATTTTGCTGCACTATGATAATGAGTTGAGGGTTTAGCTCAAAGCTGCTTGCCTTGATGGGAGGTGTGCAGATGCTACTCCCATATGCAGCTGTAATGGGGTTAGCATATGACCCCAGAGTCCTTTTGGACTGATTGATTCCACTTGAGTCCATTATGGACAAAAGGGAAATGATAATAATTGCAAGGAGATAAATTTTGTTTATTTTTTTTTTTGAAATAACCGAAAAAAAAGGAAATTAAAATAAAATAAAATAAAACAAAAGGAAAATAAAATAAAATTCGAAAATTAAAAATAAAATAAGATCAAAGCAAATTGAGAACTGAATCAATTAGTAAAGAAAAAGATTTTGAAAACAGCAATTAAGAAGATATGATTGAAAAATTTTTATGAAAAAGATTTGATTTTTTTAAAAAGAGGAAAGAGAAAAATACAAAAAGACACCAAACTTAAAATTTTTAGAAAATCAAACACACAGTTTTCGAAAATTATTAAGGGAAAAACACAAAGAGGACACCAAACTTAGAATTTTTATGAATCAAAAAGGGATTAAGAACATGCAAAATTCGAAAATCAAAAGAAAAACAAAAGCATGCAAAAGACACCAAACTTAAAATATGAAACTAGACTCAACTAAAAGACTCTAAACCAACAAAAATAAAACAGTCCTAATCTAAGCAACAAGATAAGCCGTCAGTTGTCCAAACTCTAACAATCCCCGGCAACGGCGCCAAAAACTTGGTGCACGAAATTGCAATCACACTTTTGCAACCTCGCACAACTAACCAGCAAGTGCACTGGGTCGTCCAAGTAATACCTTGCGTGAGCAAGGGTCGATCCCACGGAGATTGTCGGCTTGAAGCAAGCTATGGTTATCTTGTAAATCTTAGTCAGGATATCAGAAATTATCAGGATTGATTGTAAAAAGCAAAAGAACATGAAATGGTTACTTGATTTGCAGTAATGGAGAATAGGCTGGGGTTTTGGAGATGCTCCATCTTCTGAATCTCTGCTTTCCTACTGTCTTCTTCATCAAACACGCAAGGCTCCTTCCATGGCAAGCTGTATATAGGGTTTCACCGTTGTCAGTGGCTACCTCCCATCCTCTCATTGGAAATGTTCAACGCACCCTGTCACGGCACGGCTATCCATCTGTCGGTTCTCAATCAGGCCGGAATAGAATCCAGTGATTCTTTTGCGTCTGTCACTAACGCCCCGCCTTCAGGAGTTTGAAGCACGTCACAGTCATTCAGTCATTGAATCCTACTCAGAATACCACAGACAAGGTTTAGACCTTCCGGATTCTCTTGAATGCCGCCATCAGTTCTAGCTTATACCACGAAGATTCTGGCTAAGGAATCCAAGAGATATCTACTCAATCTAAGATAGAATAGAGGTGGTTGTCGATAGAATAGAGGTGGTTGTCGGGCACATGTTCATAGTTGAGAATGATGATGATTGTCACGGATCATCACATTCATCCGGGTTAAGAACGAGTGATATCTTAGAATGGAAGCAAGCATGATTGAATAAGAAACAGTAGTAATTGCATTAATCCATCAAGACACAGCAGAGCTCCTCACCCCCAACCATGGGGTTTAGAGACTCATGCTGTAGAAAATACAATGAGAAACGTGTAAAGTGTCATGAGGTCATAAGGTACCGATACAATGTCAAAAGGTCCTATTAATAGTAAACTAGTAACCTAAGGTATTACAGAAATGAGTAAATGACAGAAAAATCCACTTCCGGGCCCACTTGGTGTGTGCTTGGGTTGAGCAATGAAGTAATTTCGTGTAGAGACCTTTTCTGGAGTTAAACGCCAGCTTTCATGCCAGTTTGGGCGTTTAACTCCAAGTTTCATGCCAGTTCCGGCGTTTAACGCTGGAATTTCTGTAGGTGATTTTGAGCGCCGGTTTGGGCCATCAAATCTTGGGCAAAGTATGGACTATCATATATTGCTGGAAAGCTCAGGATGTCTACTTTCCAATGCCGTTGAGAGCGCGCCAATTGGGCTCCTGTAGCTCTAGAAAATCCACTTCGAGTGCAGGGAGGTCAGAATCCAACAGCATCTGCAGTCCTTTTTGGTCTCTGGATCAGATTTTTGCTCAGAACCCTCAATTTCAGCCAGAAAATACCTGAAATCACAAAAAAACACACAAACTCATAGTAAAGTCCAGAAAAGTGAATTTTAATTAAAAACTAATAAAAATATACTAAAAACTAACTAAAAGATACTAAAAACATACTAAAAACAATGCCAAAAAGCGTACAAATTATCCGCTCATCAATTCTCTTATCACATTAGTGTAGAACTCATGGATGAGAAGCATGCTCACTTCTTGAGGTTGGTTACAGAGAAGCTCCCATCCCCTTTTCCTGATTATTTTTTGTATTTCAGGGTATTCATCTTTTCTTAGCTTGAAGGGTAACTCCGGAACAACATCTTTGCTTGACATCCAGCTAAAGATACGCTCGTTGTGTTTGGATTTGAATCTTCTTTGATCAAAGGTGTATTGTCCTTCATCTTCTCTCCTATCCCTTGATGATGAGGCCATTGAGATTCACTTGCAAGGGTTGAATCTCCCCAACACCAAACTTAGGTGAATGCTTGTCCTCAAGCATAAAGAAGATAATTGTGAAAGGGAGAGGTATATGACGAGCAAGGTGACTTAGAGAAGATAGAAAATGATGGTGAAGGGGGTGGAGTGTTTCGGTTATGTGGAGAGATGTAATGCTTCAAGAGTTTTGTTGGGTAAAGATGAGGTTCAAGGCTAGAATTTGTGAAACACGGAATAAGTTGGAGGTTGAGTGTGAGTTCGGGTGATGAAATGGGGTTATGGAGGAGTAGAAGGATGAGTGAGGAAAAGTGAGGTTTGATGAATATGGTTGAAGTATTTAAAGTGAGTTTTGGTGAGGATGCATGGTTCTAGTAATTTCCGTGGTGAGATGTATGGTTCTAGGGGTTCGGTCATAGCATGGGGAGCATGCTTCCTTGTGCCCAATGCATGTTGAGTTGTTTTTTCCAATGCACAAAGTTCAAGACTCATGTGACTTTCTCTTCCTTGTGCATCCGTGACCTCCTTCCAAGATTCCCCATCACTTCTTTTTTTCTTTCCTGCAACAAAATTCCAAAAGCTTGAGATTCTTAAAGTGACATTACTAGCTAACAACTTATGATGATATTCCTATGCAAAATTGACTAAGCAAAATTAAAATTTATGAATTAAAGACACCAAACTTAGTTTGTGACTAAGTGTTCTATGGAGTTAACTCCAAAGATGGCCACACCAAACTTAGTATCTTACCTACCTTGTATGCTATTTCAATCTCTTTTCTCGGTTTTTTTTTTTTTTTTTTAATAATAGTTGCTTTCATATAACTAAATTAGATGACTGTACTTTCATAGTCTAGCATTTTCGTGTATGTATGGACACCAAACTTAGTTTGTGGCTAAGTGTTGTAGTACAAACTTTTGCCATTACTTCAAGATTGGCCACACCAAACTTAGTGCCTTGCATACACTATGTACTAGTCTATTTTTTTTCTCTTAGATGTATATGATGCAACCTCTCATTATTGATTACTAAAGTATGAGAATAAAAGACTCCCTGTGCATGGGTTGCCTCCCATGAAGCGCTTGTTTATTGTCCTTAGCTTGACACTGCAGCTTCTTTGCTCATGCTAAGAGTTGCACACTTTCTTCCATGCTCCAGGGGCCACCAAAATAATGCTTCACCCTATGTCCATTAGCTGTGAAGGTTTGTTTTGAGGCTTCATCTAGTAATTCGACATAGCCATGAGGTGATACTTTGATGATGGTGTATGGGCCAGTCCATCTAGACCTCAGCTTCCCAGGGAAAATCTTCAGTCTTGAATTGAATAACAACACCCTTTGGCCTGGTTCGAATGTTCTTTGAGAGATCCTCTTATCATGCCATCTCTTTGCTCTCTCTTTGTATATTTTGGCATTTTCATATGCCTCCAATCTGAACTCCTCAAGTTCATTGAGTTGTAGCAACCTCTTCTCTCCTGCTGCTTGAGCATCTAAATTCAGAAGTTTGGTGGCCCAAAAGGCCTTATGTTCAAGCTCCACAGGGAGGTGGCATGCCTTTCCATACACCAGCTGAAATGGAGATTTTCCTATGGGTGTCTTGAAGGCTGTCCTATATGCCCAAAGTGCATCATCCAGCTTCCTAACCCAATCCTTTCTTGTTGTTCCCACAGTTTTCTCCAAAATCCTTTTTAGCTCTCTGTTAGCAAGTTCAGCTTGCCCATTGGTTTGTGGGTGATATGGGGTAGCTACTTTGTGAGTGACACCATATTTGTGGAGTAAAGAGTTTAGTTGCTTGTTGCAGAAGTGGCTTCCCACACTTATAAGTCCTTTGGGCACTCCAAATCTAGTGAAGATGTTCTTCTTGAGGAATTGCAAGACCACGTTGGTATCACATGTGGTGGTGGCTATTGCTTCTACCCATTTGGAGACATACTCTACTGCTACCAAGATGTATTTGAATGTGTAAGATGGAGGAAAAGGTCCCATGAAATCTATTCCCCACAGATCAAAGAGTTCCACTTCTAAAATGAACTTCTGAGGCATCTCATTTTTCTTTGACAAACCCCCTGTTCTTTGACATTCATTGCAATGGCTCACGAACTCTCTAGCATCCTTGAAGATTGAGGGCCAGTAGAAACCACTTTGAAGGACTTTTGCAGCCGTTCTTTCAGCTCCAAAATGACCACCATAACTAGAGTTGTGACAATGCCATAGTATGTTCTTCATCTCACCCTCTGACACACATCTTCTTATCATTCCATCTGGGCATCTTTTGAACAAGAATGGTTCATCCCAGAAGAAGAACCTAGCCTCATGCAACAGCTTCTTAACTTGTTGTTTTGTGTACTCTTGTGGAATGATTCTTCCCGCCTTGTAGTTGGCCATGTCTGCAAACCAAGGGACATGTTGAATTTGCAAGAGGTGCTCATCTGGAAATTCTTCATTTATTGATGGAAGGTTGTCTTGGCATGTATCTTGTGGTAGCCTTGATAAGTGGTCAGCAACTTGATTTTCATTGCCCTTTCTATCTTTTATCTCAATGTCAAACTCTTGTAGGAGTAGCACCCATCTGATTAGCCTTGGTTTGGCATCCTGTTTTGACATAAGATACTTAAGAGCAGCATGGTCAGTATACACTAAGACTTTAGATCCAATCAAATATTGTCTAAACTTATCAAAAGCATATACCACAGCTAGTAGCTCTTTCTCTGTTGTGGTGTAGTTTTTTTGAGCTTCATTCAATACCTTACTTGCATAGTAGATAACATGAAGCTTCTTTTCCTTCCTCTGCCCCAACACGGCACCAATTGCAAGGTTACTTGCATCACACATGAGTTCAAAAGGTAGTCCCCAACTTGGGGGTGTGATGATTGGTGCTGTGGTGAGCTTAGCCTTTAGAGTTTCAAAAGCATGTTTGCATTCATCATCAAAGATAAAAGGATTGTCTACCACCAGCAAATTGCTTAGTGGCTTTGCTATTTTGGAAAAATCTTTGATGAATTCTCCTATAGAATCCAGCATGCCCTAAGAAATTTCTAACGGCTTTCACATTAGTTGGCAAAGGAAGTTTTTCTATAATTTCTACTTTTGCCTTGTCAACCTCTATACCCTTTCTTGAGATTTTGTGACCAAGAACAATGCCTTCGGGTACCATGAAATGGCATTTCTCCCAATTCAAGACTAAATTGGTTTCTTGGCACCTTTTCAAAACTAAGGTAAGATGGTGCAAGCAAGTATTGAAAGAATCACCAAAAACAGAGAAATCATCCATAAATACTTCAATAAATTTTTCTACCATGTCTGAGAAGATTGATAGCATGCATCTTTGAAAGGTAGCTGGGGCATTACACAGTCCAAATGGCATTCTCCTGTATGCAAAGACTCCAAAGGGACAAGTAAAGGAAGTCTTCTCTTGATCCATGGGGTCAACTACTATCTGGTTATACCCAGAATATCCATCAAGAAAACAGTAATAGGCATGGCCAGCCAACCTTTCAAGCATCTGGTCAATGAAAGGGAGAGGAAAGTGATCTTTTCGTGTGGCATCATTCAGCCTCCTATAGTCTATGCACATTCTCCACCCTGTCACTGTTCGTGTTGGAATAAGCTCATTCTTCTCATTAACAATGACGGTCATCCCCCCTTTCTTAGGTACTACTTGCACTGGACTGACCCACGGGCTGTCAGATATAGGGTAGATGATCCCAGCTTTACACAACTTCAGGACTTCTTTTTGAACAACCTCCTTCATTGTGGGATTCAATCTTCTTTGGGGTTGTACCACTGGTTTGGAATTCTCCTCTAAAAGTATCTTGTGCATGCATACGGCAGGGCTTATGCCTTTCAAGTCATCAATGGTCCATCCCAACGCCTCTTTGTGAGCTTTCAAAACCACAAGGAGCTTTTCTTCTTCCTCTGCACTCAATGTGGAATTGATGATCACTGGGAAGCTGTCCTTCTCACCAAGGAATGCATATTTAAGATGAGGGGGTAGTGGTTTCAACTCTTGTTGTGGTGCCTCTTCTTTCATAGCTTCACTTGGTTCCTCTGATGCTTCCAATTTGTTCTCTTCTTGTCCTTTAACATTCTGGACTTCCTCCTGTTTCACTTGATGGTTTGTATCAAGTACCTCTTCAACCAACGAATCCACTACATCAATCCTCATGCAACTTTCTTTCTCAACAGGGTGTTGCATTGCTTTGAAGACATTTATGGTCATTTGCTCATCATGCACTCTGAAAATCATCTCTCCCTTTTCCACATCAATGATTGTTCTAGCTGTAGCCAAAAAGGGTCTACCAAGAATGACTGAATTGTTTCCCTCTTCATCCATGTCTAGGACCACAAAATTAGCTGGGAATATGAAGTTTCCCACCTTCACCAAGAGGTTCTCAACTACTCCATTTGGTATTTTGATGGATCTGTCAGCAAGTTGGAGTGACATCCTTGTGGGTTTAAGCTCTTCAATCATCATTTTCTTCATCATGGTAAGGGGCATTAGGTTAATGCTTGCTCCCAGGTCACAAAGTGATTTGTCAACGGCCATGCTCCCAATCGTGCAGGGTATGAGGAAGCTGCCAGGATCTTTGAGTTTTGGAGGTAGCCCTTTTTGAATGATGGCACTACACTCTTGATTGAGAACCACCGTTTCTTTTTCTTGCCAACTTCTCTTCTTGGTGATCAATTCCTTAAGAAACTTTGCATATAATGGCATCTGTTCCAGAGCTTCTGCCAATGGGATGTTGATTTCAAGTTTCTTGAAGATTTCTAAGAACCTTGGGAATTGTTGGTCCTTTGCTCCTTTATGTACCCTAGTTGGGTATGGAAGCTTGGGTACATAGGCTTTTACTCCTTCATTTTTGTTTTCTTGTTGTGGATTCACACTCTCCTTGCTATCATGGTTACTTCCTTGAGTGGGTGGTTTGCCTTGTGGCTTGACAACCTCTTTGCCTTTGTTAGATGTTGAATCCTTTTCTTCATCCTGCCTTTCCACTTGTATCTCCACTGTGTCTCGCTTTTTGGGTTTTGTTGCTTCTTTATTCGAACTTTCACCAACTACCTTGCCACTCCTTAACTGCAGAGCTTTACATTCTTCTCTTGGGTTGGGTATTGTATCACTTGGGAGAACATTGGTTGGTCGCTCGGCTTGTTTGGCTAGTTGTCCCACTTGTCTCTCAATATTCTTCATGGTGACCTCATGTTCCTTTTGTCCCTTAGCTAAGGCTTGAGTGGTTTGAGCAAGTGCTTGCAAGGTTGCTTCAAGACTTGAAATTCTAGTCTCATGATGGTCAATTGGGGATATGATGGGGGTTGATTGTTATTGAAAGTTGTTGGGTGGATTAGTGTGGTAATTCTGTGCGTTGGATGTTGGTGCAGGAAAGTTGCTTTGGTGAGTTTGTGAGTTATTATGAGGTGGTTGATATGTGTTTTGTGTTTTTCTATATTGGTTAGTGTTGTTGGCATGGTGATTTTGGTTATTTGTGTTACGGGTGTGATTGTGGTTGTTATTCTTTTGCCAATGGTTTTCACCCCACCTTAGATTGGGATGATTTTTCCAAGAGGAGTTGTATGTATCACCATGAAATTCGTCCTGAGAATTTGAAGTATTTTGCATGTATTGAACTTGTTCTTGTGGCTGTTCAACAGTGGTCCCTTCACCTTGGCTCCATTCAAGTGATGGTTGATTTGTTGTGTTCACTGATGCTAGCTGGAAACCATCCATTCTCTTTGTTATCATCTCCATTTGTTGTTGGATTTGTTGGTGCATTAACTTGTTTTGTGCCAAGATAGCGTCAACACCTTCAAGCTCCATTACACCTTTCTTTGGAGTCGGGTTGTGTTGCCTCTCTGATGAGTAATAATACTGATTGTTTGCCACAATCTCAATGAGGTCTTGAGCTTCCTCAGCAGTTTTCATCATGTTGAGTGATCCTCCTGATGAGTAGTCTAGTCCTTTCCTTGCTTCTAAGCTTAGACCTTCATAGAAGTTTTGAAGTTTGACCCAGTCACTAAACATGTCAGGTGGACATCTTCTCATGAGTGCCTTATATCTTTCCCAGGCTTCATACAATGACTCCCCTTCCATTTGCCTGAAAGTTTGTACCTCTGTCTTCAACTTGATGATTCTTTGAGGTGGGTAAAACTTTGCTAGAAATCTGCCCATCACATCATTCCAATTGTTGAGGCTTTCCTTGGGGAATGACTCTAGCCATTGAGTGGCCTTGTCCCTCAAAGAGAATGGAAATAGTAGCAGTTTGTAGACATCTGGATGCACTCCATTTGTCTTCACTGTATTGCATATCCTCAGAAAGACAGATAGATGTTGATTTGGGTCTTCAAGAGGTCCCCCCCATAAGAGCAGTTGTTCTGTACCAAAGTGATAAGCTGAGGTTTCAACTCAAAGTTATGAGCATGGACATTTGGTGTAGCAATACTGCTCCCACAATGTCTTGGATCAGGGATAGTATATGAAGATAACACCCTTCTAGGTGGTCCATCATTGTTGTTGACCCCTCCAGGAGGATTTTGCATCTCATCCTCCATGGCTTGATCTTCTCCCTCTGACTCCTCTTCACCAACTATTCCCTTTCCTCTTTCTGCTCTCCTTATCCTTCGGAGTGTTCTCTCGTCCTCAATATCACGTCTATTAGTTCCTGACATACACAAACAAAACTAAAATCACAAGTGAGACACTCTAAAACTAGAGTGGAATTGGGGTTAGTGAAACAAAGTATCAAACAGTTAGTGGGCTTAACAAAAACACTAAAAAAAATGCTTATTCTAAACCACCTTTCACTTAATCATTGTCAATCTTTTCCAATCCCCGGCAACGGCGCCAAAAACTTGATACGTAAAAATTAGATTTCACGTACAACCGGCAAGTATACCGGATCGTATCAAGTAATAAGACTCACTAGGAGTGAGGTCGATCCCACGAGGATTGGTAGATTAAGCAACTTTAGTTAAATGGTAAGTTTAGTCAAGCGAACATAATTTTGATTTTATGAGCAATGTGACTTTTGAACATAATTGCAAGAATTTAAATGGCAAGGAGTTTAAGAACAGGAATATAGAAATAAAATGAAAGTAAATAACTGAAACTTAAATTGCAAGAAACTTAAATGACATCAAAGATAAATGGCAAGGAATTAAAGGGTGCAGAAATTTAAAGAACATAAGAGTAAATAGCAAGAATTAAAGGAACAAAAATGTAAATGACAAGAATAATAAATTGACAGAATGTAAAAGGGAATTGGGTTATGGGTGATCAAACAACTAGAAGCAAAAGAAATAAGAAGTAATGATAGAGAGGATCATTAGGGATCAGAGATGAAGGTTTTCATGAATTGATGTTAGTCAAATCCTTCTCAATCATGGGTATAGATCCATGGCAAGTGGTTAATTGAATCCCAATCTCTTGGTGATTCAATTTCTCTCAACATAATCAATTGCCACTCTCGTGATCTAGTTGTTCATGAGAAGAGATGAAGCTCAATTCTAATCCAGCCACACAATTCCCATAATCTCAACCAAGGAAAGTTACATCTCACATACCAACCAAGGTGTATTGATTAAGGAAATCATGAAAGGATGAACTCTAAACTGAATTATGTGGCTCATTCCTCAAATTCACCACACAATTCACATAGATTAACCCCTCTCTCGATGGTGGTTGAATCTTTGAAGAACAAGAGTTTCCTCTTTGGATTAACCACTAGAATTGAGGAGGAAAAGAGGAGTTCATCAATGCATTCAAACAAGCAGAGCTCTTCCCCCTAATGAAGGTGGGGTTTAGTGAATCATAGCTCCAATTTCAACCATAATTGCCATAAACAAAAATTAAACTAAGTGTAAAGAAAGAAGAAGAAGAATAATGAAAATGCTTTAAACTTAAAACTCAAGAAGAAAAGTTCCAAAAGAAAAACTAAAATTAGCTCTCCGGGTATACTCCCGGAAGTACTAGAGAACTCTCAAGTAAAAGTGCTAAAAGTATCAAAAAGTTCTAAGTGTCAAAAAGTCTCCCTAAAGTACAAACTCAATCTCTATTTATATTAGTCCTAAAACTCCTTCAAAGATCTTCAATTGGGCTAGCTATGTGGGCTTTCTCTTTGTTGAATTTCTGGTTCAATTGAAGAAGTTGCTGGCCTTTGTGAGGAATAGAGGAAGCAGAGCAAGTTGGCAACAATTCTGGCCCATTGAGGGGCGTTATTGGCAATAACTCTAGGCTTAATGCACGTTGGCAACGTGCATGGTGTTTTCCTGGGAGTGAACTTTCAGACTTGGGCGTTGCTAGCCCAAGTTGTTGCTAACAACTTGCTTTTCCTCTTCTTTGCTCTACTTTCATGCTAAATGTAGCCCAGAATTTGAGTATCAACCTTCTGCTTCAATATGGACTATCATACATAATTGGAAAGCTCTTGATGTCTATTTTCCAATGCCACTGGAATCACCTCAATTGGACTTTCCTAGCTCAAGTTATGCTTCCTCAAAGAAGGTAAGGTCAAGCTGCCAAGTTGTTGCCAAAAACACACCTATCCTCCCAAGTTGGCAACGTGCCTAGCCTCCCAAAGCAGAGACATGAGGCTGGCGTTGTCACCAAGCACGCTTCCTTGCTAGCACGTTGGCAACGTGCCCGTGCTCCCTCCAGGGCTCATCTCTAGCCTCCAATTTTGCTTGTCACGTTGCCTTAGATAACGCCTTTGGAGGCTGGCGTTGGCAACGTGCTCGAGTGCTTCTTCAAGTGAGCTTCCTTGCCAAATTTTGTTTGCTGCGTTGCCCTCAAACACGCCTTTGGAAGCTGGCGTTGGCAACGTGCTCGAGCCTTCCTCAAGGCTCTATGCTTGTTGCTTGGCGTTGTCCTTGAACACGCCTATGCTTCCTGGCGTTGGCAACGTGGTTTGGTGCCTAGCCAAGCATTCCTTCCTGGCGTTGCCAAGGAACACGCCAATGAAAGTGGCGTTGGCAACGTGCTTCTAGTTGCTGGCCCAAGATTTTGTCCCTGGCGTTGTTGAAGAACACGCCAGTTCATTTCCAAGTTAGCAACGCTCTCGTGTGCCCATACTCCTAGCTTGCATGCGTTGCCAAGGAACACGCCCATGGTTCCTAGCTCAACAACGTGCTCGAGCTCCCTTTTGGTGCCAAAGTTGCTTGCTACGTTGCCAAGGAACACGCCTTCATAACTTGGCGTTGGCAACGTGCATCTCCTTTTCCTGGGCCAAGTTTTCCATTCAGCGTTGTTTGCCTGCGTTGTCCTCAAACACGCCCCTCATCTCTAGGCCGGCAACGTGCTCGAGGCTCTAAACTAGCTCCCCAAGATTGCTTGGCGTTGCTTTGAATAACGCCTATGGTTCTTGGCGTTGGCAACGCCAGCTTCTCCTCCTCTTGGGCCAAGTTTGCTTGTGTGCATTGTCAAGGAACACTTCCCTTGTTCCTGGCGTTGGCAACGCCAGCTTAATCTCCTCCTGGGCCAAGCCTTGCTTGTGTGCGTTGTCTTGAATAACGCTTCTTCATTCCCACGTTGGCAACGCCCTCGAGCTCTCCTTGGCTCAGCTCTTTGCTTGCCTGCGTTGCCATCAAACACTCACTCCTTTTTCCAAGTTGGCAACGCCAACATTTGCTCTCCAGGGCTGCCTTGGCGTTGCCTTCAAACACGCACCCTTTCTTCAAGTTGGCAACGCCCAAATGTGCTTCTCCAGGGCTGCCTGGCGTTGCCTTCAAACACGCACCCTTTCTTCAAGTTGGCAACGCCCAAATGTGCTTCTCCAGGGCTGCATGGCGTTGCCTTCAAACACGCACCCTTTCTCCAAGTTGGCAACGCCAACATTTTCTTCTTCTTGCCCAGCTTGCATCATTCTTGCTTCCATGCTTTCTTGTTTCATCACCTATCATCAACAAGGGAAATAGCTTCAAAGTCTTACCAATTCATGCAATAAATTTCATGAGATTCATTCATACTCATTCATGTATGTATTCCTTAAATCATTTGCATGAATTTGGCTAGAATCAACATGTTCCTTGGTATTCTCATGCATGAAGACAAAACTCATAAAAGGACTTGTTTATTTAGAGAAAATGAGTGAAATTAAGCTAAAACCAACTAAACTAACTAGCTAATATAACAAATATGCAATTGCATCACCCAAACAGGCATTCCAAGTCAACTCAAGAATTCTGGCATTTAACGCCGGAACTGGCACAAGAATGGGAGTTAAACGCCCAAACTGGCACAAAAGCTGGCGTTTAACTCCAAGAAAAGTCTCTACACATGAAAGCTTCAATGCTCAGTCCAAGCACACACCAAGTGGGCCCGGAAGTGGATTTTTATGTCATTTACTCATTTCTGTAAACCCTAGGCTACTAGTTCTCTACAAATAGGACCTTTTGCTATTGTATTTTCATATTTTGATCACTTTAGATCTTAGGATCATCTTTGGATGTCTAGTTCTTAGATCATTGGGAGGCTGGCCATTCGGCCATGCCTAGACCTTGTTCTTATGTATTTTCGACGGTTGAGTTTCTACACACCATAGATTAAGGTGTGGAGCTCTGCTGTACCTCGAGTATTAATGCAATTACTATTGTTCTTCTATTCAATTCAGCTTATTCTTGTTCTATGATATTCATTCGCACCCAAGAACATGATGAATGTGATGATTATGTGACGCTCATCATCATTCTCACTTATGAACGCGTGCCTGACAACCACTTCCGTTCTACAAGCAAATAAGGCTTGAATGTTTATCTCTTGGATTCCTTAATCAGAATCTTCGTGGTATAAGCTAGAATTGATGGCGGCATGCAAGAGAATCCGGAAGGTCTAAACCTTGTCTGTGGTATTCTGAGTAGGATTCAAGGATTGAATGACTGTGACGAGCTTCAAACTCGCGATTGTGGGGCGTTAGTAACAGACGCAAAAGAATCACTGGATTCTATTCCGACATGATCGAGAATAGACAGCTGAATAGCCGTGCTGTGACAGAGCGCGTTGAACATTTTCACTGAGCGGACGGGACTGTAGCCATTGACAACGGTGATGCCCAACATACAGCTTGCCATGGAAAGGAGTAAGAAGGATTGGATGAAGACAGTAGGAAAGCAGAGAGACAGAAGGGACAAAGCATCTCCATTCGCTTATCTGAAATTCTCACCAATGAATTACATAAGTATCTCTATCTTTATTTTATGCTTTATTCATAAATCATCCATAACCATTTGAATCTGCCTGACTGAGATTTACATGATGACCATAGCTTGCTTCATACCAACAATTCCCGTGGGATCGACCCTTACTCGCGTAAGGTTTATTACTTGGACGACCCAGTGCACTTGTTGGTTAGTTGTGCGAAGTTGTGATAAAAAGTTGAGATTGCAATTGAGCGTACCATGTTGATGGCGCCATTGATGATCACAATTTCGTGCACCAAGTTTTTGGCGCCGTTGCCGGGGATTGTTTGAGTTTGGACAACTGACGGTTCATCTTATTGCTTAGCTTAGGTATTTTTCTTCAGAGTTCTTAAGAATGAATTCTAGTGTTTCAAGGTGATGTTCTTATCATCACCAAAGCTGATTGATTCTCATCAATTTAGCTCTTGAATGTAATGTCCTGCTGAAGCTTGGCTAGCCATGTCTAATTTCTTTAGACTGAAGCTTTAGACTAACATTGCATGATTCCTGGAATTCTCATTAAGAATTTTGATATCCTTATTTCCTTTTTCACTCAATTTTCAAAAAAAAAATCCAAAAAAATTATAAAATCATAAAAACCAAAAATATTTTATATTTTTTGTTGAGTCTAGTGTCTAATTTTAAGTTTGGTGTCAATTGCATGTTTCTATTCTTCTAGCATTTTTTCGAATTCATTAATGTTCTTCATTGATCTTCAAGTTGTTCTTGATTATTTCCTTGCTCTGATCTTTAAATTCTCTTGTCTTGAGTGTTTTGTTGTTTCTCATATGCATTCTCAATTTGTTAGTGTCAGTAGTATACAAACTTCTAAGTTTGGTGTCTTGCATGCATTGTTTATTTGATCTTAGTTTCATTTCGATTATTCCTCATTATTAAAAATCCAAAAAAATTTTTAATTTGTGTCTTTTCAAGTCAATAATACAGAGAATTGAAGATTCAGAACATACAGCAGAGGAATTACACAGAAAAAGCTGGGCGTTCAAAACGCCCAGTGAGGAAGGAAAACTGGCGTTTAAACGCCAGCCAGGGTGCCTGGCTGGGCGTTTAACGCCCAAAAGGGTAGCATTTTGGGCGTTAAACGCCAGAATGGATACCATTCTGGGTGTTTAACGCCAAGATGGCACAAGAGGGAAGATTTTGTTTTTAATTCAAATGTTTTTCAAGTTTTCATAATTTTTTTCAAAATCAAATCTTTTTCAAATCATATCTTTTCAATCATATATTTTCAAAATCAATTTCTTTCCATTTTTCAAAAATACTTGCTAACAATTAATGATTTGATTCAATATTTCAAGTATGTTGCCTTTTCTGTTGAGAAAGGTTTAATGTCTGAATCATATCTTTTAAATTTCTTGTTAGCCAAGTCATTAATTTTCAAAATCAAATCTTTTTAAATTATTTTTCAAATCATATCTTCTCAATCATATCTTTTTAAAACTATATCTTTTCAATCATATCTTTTTATCACAATTTTTTTTAAAATAATTTTCAATCATATCTTTTTTATTTCTAATTTCAAAGTCTTTTTCAAAAATCACTTTATTTCTTTCCCAATCATATTTTTCGAAAATCATTCTTCAATTTTTCAAAATGTTTTTAAAATCTTTTTAATTTATTTTCGAAAATTTCTTCCCCTCTTCTCACATCCTTCTATTTATGGACTAACACTCCTCCTCAATACACAATTCGAACCCTATCTCTCTTGATAAGTTCGAATTCTTCTACCTCTTCCTTCTATTTTTCTTTTCCTCTGACACCTCAAGGAATCTCTATACTGTGACATAGAGGATTTCATATTTTCTTGTTTTCTTCTCTTTCATATCAGCAGGAGCAAAGACAAAAGCATTCTTGTTGAGGCTGACCCTGAACCTGAAAGGACATTGAAGCAAAAGCTAAGAGAAGCTAAAGCACAACTCTCTGTAGAGGACCTAACATAAATCTTCAAAGAAGAAGAACCCATGGCAGCCGAAAACAACAACAATGCCAACAATGCAAGGAAGGTGCTGGGTGACTTTACTGCACCTACTCCCAACTTCTATGGGAGAAGCATCTCTATCCCTGCCATTGGAGCAAACAACTTTGAGCTTAAGCCTCAATTAGTTTCTCTAATGCAACAGAATTGCAAGTTCCATGGACATCCATTAGAAGATCCTCATCAGTTTTTAGCCGAATTCTTGCAAATTTGTGACACTGTCAAGACTAATGGGGTTGACCCTGAGGTCTACAGACTTATGCTATTCCCTTTTGCTGTGAGAGACAGAGCTAGGATATGGTTGGACTCACAACCTAAAGAAAGCCTGAACTCTTGGGAAAAGCTAGTCAATGCCTTTTTGGCAAAGTTCTTTCCACCTCAAAAATTGAGTAAGCTTAGAGTGGAAGTCCAAACCTTCAGACAGAAGGAAGGTGAATCCCTCTATGAAGCTTGGGAAAGATACAAACAATTGATCAGAAAGTGTCCTTCTAACATGCTTTCTGAATGGAGCATCATAGGTATCTTCTATGATGGTCTATTTGAATTGTCCAAGATGTCATTGGACAGCTCTGCTGGAGGATCTCTTCATCTGAAGAAGACGCCTGCAGAAGCTCAAGAACTCATTGAAATGGTTGCAAATAACCAATTCATGTACACTTCTGAAAGGAATCCTGTGAACAATGGAACGAATCAGAAGAAAGGAGTTCTTGAGATTGATACTCTAAATGCCATATTGGCTCCGAACAAAATATTAACTCAGTAAGTCAATATGATTTCTCAAAGTCTGTCTGGAATGCAAGCTGCACCAGGCAGTATTAAGGATGCTTCATCTGAAGAAGAAGCTTATGATCCTGAGAACCCATCAATGGAAGAAATGAATTACATGGGAGAACCCTATGGAAACACCTATAATCCTTTATGGAGAAATCATCCAAATCTCTCATGGAAGGATCAACAAAGACCTCAACAAGGTTTCAACAACAATAATGGTGGAAGAAACAGGTTTAGCAATGGCAAGCCATTTCCATCATCTTCTCAGCAACAGACAGAGAATTCTAAGCAGAGCCACTCTGACTTAGCAACCATGGTCTCTGATCTAATCAAAACCACTCAAAGTTTCATGACTGAAACAAGGTCCTCCATTAGAAACTTGGAGGCACAAGTAGGTCAGCTGAGTAAGAAAGTTACTGAACTCCCTCCTAATACTCTTCCAAGCAATACAGAAGAGAATCCAAAAGGAGAATGTAAGGCCATTAACATGACCCACATGGCCGAACTTGGAGAGGAGGAAGAGGCAGTGATCGCCACTGAGGAAGACCTCAATGGACGTCTACTGGCCTCCAATGAGTTCCCTATTGAGGGACCATGGGAATCTGAGGCTCATAATGAGACCATAGAGATTCCATTGGATTTACTTCTGCCATTCATGAGCTCTGATGAGTATTCTTCCTCTGAAGAGGATGAAGATGTCACTGAAGAGCAAGTTGCTAAATACCTTGGAGCAATCATGAAGCTAAATGACAAGTTATTTGGTAATGAGACTTGGGAGGATGAACCCCCTTTTCTCACCAAAGAACTAGATGACTTGACTAGGCAGAGATTACCTCAAAAGAGACAGGATCCTGGGAAGTTTTCAATACCTTGTACCATAGGCACCATGACCTTTAAGAAGGCTCTGTGTGACCTAGGGTCAAGCATAAACCTCCTGCCTCTCTCTATAATGGAGAAGCTAGGGATCTTTGAGGTACAAGCTGCAAGAATCTCACTAGAGATGGCAGATAATTCAAGAAAACAAGCTTATGAACTTGTAGAGGATGTTCTGGTAAAGATTAAAGACCATTACATCCCTACTGATTTTATAGTCCTAGAGACTGGGAAGTGCATGGATGAATCCATCATCCTTGGCAGACCCTTCCTAGCCATAGCAAAGGCTGTGATTGATGTGGACAGAGGAGAATTGATCATTCAAGTGAATGAAGAATCCTTTGTGTTTAAGGCTCAAGGATATCCCTCTGTTACCATGGAGAGGAAGCATGACGAGCTTCTCTCAAAACAGAGTCAAACAGAGCCCCCACAGTCAAACTCTAAGTTTGGTGTTGGGAGGCCACAACAAACTTCTAAGTTTGGTGTTGAATCCCCACATTCAAGCTCTAAGTTTGGTGTTGGGAGGTTCCAACATTGCTCTGAACATCCGTGAGGCTCCATGAGAGCCCACTATCAAGCTACTGACATTAAAGAAGCGCTTGTTGGGAGGCAACCCAATGTTATATTTATCTATTTTCCTTTGTTATTTTATATTTTCTATAGGTTGATGATCATGGAAAGTCACAAAATCAATTGAAAAAGTAAAAACAGAATGAAAAACAGAAAGAAAAATAGCACACCCTGGAGGAAAACCTTGCTGGCATTTAAACGCCAGTAAGGGCAGTAAATGGGCGTTTAACGCCTAGTCTGGCACCATTCTGGGCGTTTAACGCCAGAAAGGGGCACCAGACTGGCGTTTAACGCCAGGAATGGGCATCAAGCTGGCGTTAAACACCAGAAATGGGCACCAGCCCGGCGTTTAACGCCAGGATTGGCAAAAAGAGCAATTTTGCTCGCCACTTGGTGCAGGGATGAATTATCCTTGACACCTCAGGATCTGTGGACCCCACAGGATCTCCACCTATCCCACCACTCTCTCTCTTCTTCACCCATTCACCAATCACCTCAACACCTCTTCCCCAAAAACCCCTCACCTATCAAATCCTACCATTCTCTTCACCACTCACATTCATCCTTCATAAAACCCCACCTACCTTACCATTCAAATTCAAACCACTTTCCCTCCCAAACCCACCCTTACATGACCGAATCCTACCCCTCTCTCCACCCCTATATAAACCCATCTTCACCACCTCATTTTCACACAACCTAAACACTACTTCTCCCACTTGGCCGAACCACAAAGCCCCTCCATCTCCTCTAATTCTTCTTCTTCTACTCTCTTCTTTCTTCTTTTGCTCGAGGACGAGCAAACCTTCTAAGTTTGGTGTGGTAAAAGCGTTGCTTTTTGTTTTTCCATAACCATTTATGGCACCTAATGCCAGAGAAACCTCTAGAAAGAGGAAAGGGAAGGCAAAAGCTTCCACCTCCGAGTCGTGGGAGATGGAGAGATTCATCTCAAGGGTGCATCAAGACCACTTCTATGAAGTTGTGGCCATGAAGAAGGTGATCCCCGAGGTCCCTTTCAAACTCAAAAAGAGTGAATATCCGGAGATCCGACATGAGATCCAAAGAAGAGGTTGGGAATTTTTTACCAACCCCATTCAACAAGTCAGAATCTTAATGGTTCAAGAGTTCTATGCCAATGCATGGATCACCAAGAACCATGATCAAAGTGTGAACCCGGATCCAAAGAATTGGCTTACAATGGTTTGGGGGAAATGCTTAGATTTTAGTTCGGAAAATGTAAGGTTGGCATTCAACTTGCCCATGATGCAAGGAGATGAACACCACTACACTAGAAGGGTTAACTTTGATCAAAGGTTGGACCAAGTCCTCATAGACATTTGTGAAGAGGGCGCTCAATGGAAGAGGGATTCAAGAGGGAAGCCGGTTCAACTGAGAAGGCATGACCTCAAGCCCGTGGCTAGGGGATGGTTGGAGTTTATCCAACGCTCAATCATTCCCACTAGTAACCGGTCCGAAGTTACTATAGACCGGGCCATCATGATTCATAGCATCATGATTGGAGAGGAAGTAGAAGTTCATGAGGTTATAGCGCAAGAACTTTATAAGGTGGCGGATAAGTCCTCTACCTTGGCAAGGTTAGCCTTTCCTCATCTCATTTGTCGCCTCTGTTATTCAGTTGGAATTGACATAGAGGGAGACATCCTCATTGATGAGGACAATCCCATCACTAAGAAAAGGATGGAGCAAACAAGAGATCCCACTCATCATGAAATCCCTGAGATGCCTCAAGGGATGCACTTTTGATGCGCATAAACTTGTTATGCTACGATTTAGGAAATTGCACGAGCAGCAAAATTCCTTCCGGCAAGTGCACCGGTTATCGTCAAGTAAAAACTCACAATAGAGTGAGGTCGAATCCCACAAGGATTGGTTGAGTGAGCAATTCGAATTAGAAGTTTGATTAGTTGAGCGGAATCAACTTTTGGATGTGAATTGCATAAAGTAAATGCAGCAGGAAACGTAAATTGCAAGGAATTGAAATTGCATAAACTTAAATTGCGAGAATTAAAGTGCGAGAAAGTAAATTGCTGAAAGTAAAAGGGAATTGGGGTGATTGCATGAATTGAAAATTGCAGAATATGAATAGAAGAGGATAGATCAGAGAGTGGGGTTCATTGGGGTCAGGAGATATTGAAATCTCCGAATCAAAACATTTTCATCTCTTCCTCAACCAATGCATTCATTGAATCTTGCTTGGCAATCTTATATGATTGGATCCCAATTCCTTGGCTCACCAATTCTCTCTAAAAACAAACAAATTCCCAATCCCTTGGTTTAAATGTTCATAAGAAGAGATGATGCTTGATCACTGATTATACCACACAGTTTCATGAACCACAATTTGGTAGGATTACATGTCACAATATCCATCCAAACCCCAATCCAATTCACTGTGAGAAAGCTTCTCTAGCATGAATCCATCATTCCTTTCCCAAGGTTCCGAAGGATTCCAATTATGGGCAGTTTCTTTCCCAAGACAACTACCCAATGGAATTAGATCGAGAAGCTTTCTAACAAAATTCAAGAGAAAAGATTGAAGAAGAAGATGAAACTATTATTGATTCATTGAATTACAATAGAGCTCCCTAACCCAATGAAAGGGGTTTAGTGCTTCATAGCTCAGAATTCAATTACACAATATCCAAAGTTCTCAAGTGTAAAAAAATGTCAAAAGGTAAAAAAGAACCTAACTAACTTCAATTCTATCCTATTTATACACTTTCTAAATTGAGCTTCTGTTGTGTTTCTTGGGCTTTGAGGCCTTTCCTTGATTTCCTTTTGCTTTAGGCTTATGGTCCATAATCCCGATGAGGCTGTGATCCAATTCTGTAACATTCATTGAGTAAACTTAGTGATAAACAAGTAATGACACAAGACTCAACAATTTGAAGTTCCAGACTCATCAATTCTTCAGGCCCAATCCCATAAACCATGATATTCACTTGGGTTTCACACCATAATACGTTTAAGTTAATAATTGTGCTCAATTGCTAACTTAAACTTCAATATTTTTGGCCCAGAAACCCTTTAAAAAGGTTGCGTTTAAGTTGAAGTTTAAGTTTCAGTTTAAGGTTAAACTGAAACTTAAACGTGGAATTGGAAGAAAGCAACCCAGGAGAGTGAATATATCGAACACGTTTAACCTCCAGTTTAAGGTTAAACTGGAGGTTAAACTTGGAAATGAAGAAAGCAACCCTGGAGGAGAGGAATAGGTCGAACACGTTTAACCTCCAGTTTGAGGGCAAACTGGAGGTTAAACGTGGAAAATGAGAAGGCAACCCTGGAGGAGCAAAAATGTCGAACACGTTTAAGCTCCAGTTTGAGGTCAAACTGGAGCTTAAACGTGAGAGTGGCTTCCTAGTGCATAATATGGTTCGAACACGTTTAACCTCCAGTTTGAGGTCAAACTGGAGGTTAAACGTGGAAACACTCCCTTGGTGCCATTCTCATTCTGGCGTTTAACCTTCAGTTTAAGGTCAAACTGGAGGTTAAACGCCAGTTTCCTCTTTTCTCAGCTTTCATGATTCTGGCGTTTAACCTTCAGTTTAACCTTAAACTGAAGGTTAAACGCCACTTTCAGCTTTTGGTGCACTTCTTATTCTGGCGTTTAACTTCCAGTTTGAGGTTAAACTGGAGGTTAAACGCCAGTTTCAGCATTATATGGCTTGGCACATGTGATCTTCAAGCATCCTTTATTGATTTTGTTGCTTCCTTGCCTAGCCTCTTCTTCCCTGAAATCATCCAAACAATTGCATCAAAGTCTTGCACAATTTCATAAGAAATCTTCCATTCATAGCATTCAAGTAATATAACTAAAACTCATGGAATTTGCATCAAAATTATATTGCTTGGATGGTTCATTGCTTTGTGGTTCATTTAACCATTCTTGGTTACTTTAAGCTCAAGAAAATGCATAAAACAACTAAAACTAACAGAAAAATGCTAGTGAAACTAGCCTAAGATGCCTTGGCATCACAACACCAAACTTAATACTTGCTTGTCCCTAAGCAAGTCCTGAGATATTTGAGAAGAAAGTATGAAACAGAAAGCAACTACATTGGCTATATTAGCAAGCTCTTGAAGTTCATCAGAAGGGTTTTATGCAGAAAGTTGCAGCATCACTTTTTCATTCTTATCAGGTAGAATCATCACTTTTTCATTGCATCCATCAACCACTGCTATGGCCTCTTGTTATTCTTATGTCCTTGGCACTTTTTTTCTTTCTTTGTTTTTCTTTTTCTTAGAGCTCCTTTGCTCCTTGTTTGCTCAGTGTCATGTGTTGCACAAGCCTTTGGCATTTTCTTTTTCTTATCAGTGCAGTACACATATCCACTACAGGCATTTTAGTTCACATTTCTTTTTGAGACATTGGTGCCCAGCACCTCTTTGTGTAACTAAATGTTTTGTAGCTAGGTTGCTCTTGATAATGGATTTTTGGTTGATAATCCCGGGTTAGTTAACCCAAGTTACCAAGTGTTGAAACACTCCTCAGAACCTATTCATCCAAGCAGATCCTAGTACATAAACACCACAGGCATATGTCTCAAAAGTTCAAACCATTGGTGCCTAGCTTTATTTTCTTAATTCTTTTGCTTTTTGGTTGCCCTTTTTCAGTGGCTTTTCTTCCTCTTTTTCTTTCCTTTTTCATGGCCAAAGACATTTATTCATCAAGATCCATAGACAGTATTCAACTTCTACACAAAAAATGATAATTCTACACTCAATTTCCAGTGAGCTAACTAAACAATCAAGCATGCATACCACCACTTAATTCTACTTGATTTGTCACTAATTGAGCCAAGTTACTTTTGTTCAAGCTTTTCTTTTAATTTTTGGAAACAGAACAAGCATGGCAAGCAATTGTTTAAGAAGGTGGAGTTATATCCAAACATCTAGGCATTTACTTTATTCAAAGCATTAAACAAACAAACATACTAAAAACTTCACATTCCAGAAAGATTCAACAATTTCAGTTTAAACCAGAACAAGCATGCTTTTGTTTGCCTTTTAAAGAAAGGTCAAGGAACAACACCACCTTGTGAAATTTCTTGTTTTCTCTTTGTTGCCAGGAAACAATTTGATTTCTCCTTCTTCTACTAGTTGTTGCATCATGTTCTTTCTAAGATCCTTGTTTCCTTTCCTGCAAAGAGTGATGAAGTTGCTTGTTTTTCAAGCACTTGAATGGTTAGCTCACTATATATGGGCAAGTGTCTGAGTCTTAAGTTGGTGTGTGAACACCAAACTTAGTCTCCTACTTACTCCTCTGCTCTTTGAATCCTTGAATTCTCCTTGGAATGAAGTTGCTGCTAAGGATTTTAAGCATTTCTGTGATTGCTTAGAATGGTTGTTCCTTTCATATAATTCAAAGGTCGTTGTGTTCAGTTAATCTGTATGGTGGAACACCAAACTTAGGGTCACACATTCCCCTTTGAATTATTGGTCCACAAATTCATTGTTTGGTGTTAAACACCAAACTTAATTCTTTGCAATGCACAGAAACTACTTCACCTTTTTATTGAAACAAATAAAAGAAACAGTAAAAGAGTATTACCTCAGGTTGGGTTGCCTCCCAACAAGCGCTTCTTTAACGTCACTAGCTTGACGGTTGTCTTCCTTAGTTGAGGTGATATTTAACCTTGTCCTTCTCCTCCACATCTCCCAAGTAATGTTTGAGTCTTTGACCATTCACAGTGAAGGTTCGTTGTGACTTTTCTTCCATGATTTCTACTTGTCCATATTGGGAGACCTTGGTGACAAGGAATGGTCCAGACCACCTTGATTTTAGCTTCCCTGGGAATAGCTTCAGCCTAAAATTGTAGAGCAATACTTTTTGTCCCTCTTCAAATTTCCTTGGGGCTATGTTGCTGTCATGCTTCTTCTTTGCTCTTTCTTTGTAAATTTTGGCATTCTCATAAGCTTCAGCTCTAAATTCTTCCAACTCTTCAATTTGCAACATCCTTCTTTCTCCAGCAGCTTTGCTGTCCAAGTTCAAGAGTTTCAAGGCCCAGAATGCCTTGTGTTCCAACTCCAGTGGCAAATGGCAAGCTTTTCCATATACTAGTTGGTAAGGAGACATTCCAATTGGTGTTTTGAAAGCTGTCCTATATGCCCAAAGGGCATCATCTAGCTTAATCGACCAATCCTTCCTTGAAGTTCCCACAGTCTTTTCTAGGATTCTTTTGAGTTCCCTGTTAGATATTTCGGCTTGCCCACTTGTCTGTGGATGGTATGGTGTGGCTACCTTGTGTTTGACTCCATATTTTAGAAGCAATGCCTCTAATGGTTTGTTGCAGAAGTGGCTTCCTCCATCACTGATGATTGCTCTTGGAACCCAAAACGGCAAAAAATTTGTTTTCTGAGGAAGTTCAGGACTACCTTGTTATCATTGGTTGGAGTTGCTATTGCTTCAACCCATTTGGAGACATAATCTACTGCCACAAGAATGTAATTATTTGAGTATAAGGTGGGAAAGGGTCCCATGAAATCTATTCCCCATACATCAAACAATTCAAGTTCCAGAATGAATTGTTGTGGCATTTCATTTCTTCTTGGTAGGTTCCCCGCTTTCTGGCATTCATGGCAGTGCTTCACTAGTTCCTTTGCATCTTTGAAGATAGTGGGCCAATAAAATCCACACTGCAACACCTTAGCTGCTGTTCTTTCTCCTGCAAAATGTCCTCCATAAGTGGAACCATGGCAGTCCCATAAGACTTCCCTTCCTTCTTCCTCTGATATGCATCTTCTGAGTATGCCATCCGAACATTTTTTGAACAAGTATGGTTCGTCCCAGATGAAGTATTTGGCATCATTTACCAATTTCTTCCTTTGATGCTTGTTAAATTCCAACGGCAAACTCCCAGTGGCCTTGAAGTTTGCTATGTCTGCAAACCAGGGTGCTTTGTGAATTATCATGAGTTGTTCATCAGGAAAGCACTCATTTATATGTGTGCTTTGTGTGCTTCCTTCTTCACATGGTATCCTTGATAAATGGTCTGCCACTTTGTTCTCTACACCCTTCTTGTCTTTGATTTCAATGTCAAATTCCTGCAACAAAAGAACCCATCTAATAAGTCTTGGTTTGGATTCTTGTTTAGCAAGTAAGTATTTTAAAGCTGAATGATCAGTGAAAACAATGACTTTAGATCCAATGAGATAGGATCTAAATTTGTCAAATGCAAAGACTATTGCCAAGAGCTCTTTTTCAGTGGTTGTGTAATTCCTTTGGTTATCATTCAAGACCTTACTGGCATAATAAATCACATGTACCAAATTGTCTTTCCTTTGTCCTAACACTGCCCCAATAGCAAGGTCTGATGCATCACACATCAGTTCAAAAGGTAAGTTCCAATCAGGTGGGGCAATGATAGGTGCAGAGGAAAGTTTTTGCTTCAAAAGTTCATAGGCTAGCATGCAATTTTCATCAAATACAAAGGGTGTATCAGAGACAAGCAAGTTACTCAAAGGTTTGGCTATTTTAGAAAAGTCTCTAATAAACCTTCTGTAAAAGCCAGCGTGTCCCAAAAAACTCCTAACTGCCTTGACATTACTTGGTGGAGGTAGTTTTTCAATGAGTTCCACCTTAGCTCTGTCCACCTCAATGCCTCTATTGGAGACTTTGTGGCCAAGGACTATTCCTTCTGTGACCATGAAATGACACTTTTCCCAGTTTAATACTAGGTTGGTCTCTTGGCATCTCTTAAGCACCAAGGCAAGGTGGTGTAGGCAGCTAGGAAAAGAATTTCCAAACACAGAAAAATCATCCATAAAAACTTCAATATACTTTTCGATCATGTCCGAAAAGATGGACAGCATGCACCTTTGGAAAGTTGCAGGTGCATTGCACAATCCAAAGGGCATGCGTCTATACGCAAACACTCCATATGGACAAACAAATGATGTTTTCTCTTGATCTCTTGGATCAACTACTATCTGATTATAGCCTGAGTATCCATCTAGGAAGCAATAGTAAGCATGTCCTGCAAGCCTTTCAAGCATCTGATCCATGAATGGAAGTGGGAAATGATCTTTTCTGGTGGCTTTATTGAGCTTCCTGTAGTCTATGCACATCCTCCACCCAGTAACAGTTCTTGTGGGTATGAGTTCGTTCCTCTCATTTGGCACCACAGTTATGCCACCTTTCTTGGGAACTACATGGATGGGACTAACCCATGGGCTATCTGAAATGGGGTAGATTACCCCTGCTTGCCATAACTTCATGACCTCCTTTTGTACCACTTCTTTCATGGCGGGATTCAATCTTCTCTAAGCTTGAATGGAGGGTCTAGCATCCTCTTCTAACAAGATTTTATGCATGCATATGGATGAACTTATCCCCTTCAAATCAGCTAGGGTCCATCCAATGGCATCTTGATGGGTTTGTAGCACCTTGATCAATTCTTCTTCCTGTTCTTGGCTAAGGGCGGAGCTAATGATAACAGGATGGCTCTCATCACTACCCAAGTATGCATACTTGAGATTAGGGGGCAATGCTTTGAGCTCAGGTTTTGGTGCTTCCTTCTCCTCTTTCACTCTTTCTGGCATGCTTGGCATGGTTGTTTCAGCAGCCTTGATGTCACTAACTTCCATATCCTTGGTGAACTCCTCCTCTGCCACTTCCTTTGTTGTTTCCTCAAAGGTTTCTTGTACTGCAATGTCCACTACATCCACCCTCATGCATTCCTTAAGTGATTCTGATGGATAGCTCATTGCCTTGAATACATTAAACACCAATTTCTCATCATGTAGTCTAAGAGTGAGTTCACCCTTTTGGACATCTATAATGGCTCCAGCAGTAGCCAGGAAGGGTCTTCCCAGGATTATTGAAGCTTTGGCTTCTTCCTCGATATCCAACACCACAAAATCGGCAGGGAATATAAAATCTCCCACTTTCACCAATAAATCCTCAACTATTCCATGAGGGAATTTAAAAGTTCGATCTGCCAATTGGAGGGCCATTCTTGTTGGTTTGGCTTCCTCAATCTTCATTCTTCTCATCATTGTTAGAGACATCAAATTGATACTTGCCCCTAAGTCACACAAGGCCTTCTCCACCATGACTTCTCCTATGATACAGGGGATTTGGAAACTGCCTGGATCCTTCAATTTCAGAGGCAATTTGTGTTGAATGATGGCACTGCATTCTTCAGTCAACAACACAGTTTCCTCATTTCTCCAGCTTCTCTTCTTGGTCATTAATTCCTTTAAGAATTTTGCATAGAGTGGCATTTGCTCTATTGCCTCAGCAAACGGAATGTTGATTTGAAGCTTCTTGAAAATCTCCAAAAATCTGGAGAATTGGCCATCCTTTTCTCTTTTCATCAAACGTTGAGGGTATGGTGCTTTGGGTGTGTAAGGCTTCAGGACCTCTTTTTCTTTTTCTTTTGTTGCAGACGGTGTAGAAGATTGTCCCTGTTCCTTGTCTCTCACATTTTCTTTTTCTTCATCCTCTGTGGTTTCCTTTGAGATCTCCTTCAGCTTCGTTCCACTTCTGAGGGTTATGACCTTACATTCTTCCCTTGCAATAGCCTTGGCAGCATGAGAAACGCTTGGCCCAGGAGTTTGCTTAGACAAGTACTCAATTTGATTTTCTAGCTTCTGGATGGCAGCTCCTTGGTTTTGCAAGTTGGAATTTACTTCTTCCTTAAAGGCTTTCAATTCGGTTATGTCTTGACTCATGGTTGCAAGCATTCTTTCTATCCTGTTTAATTGATCTTGAAATTGTTGGTTTGGATTGGATTGGGCAGGTTGATTATTTTGGCCATGATATGGTGGTTGGGAGTAAGTGTTTTGTGTGGCTTGGTATGATCTTTGGTTGGAGTTTTGGTATGTGGAATTGTTATGTTGGTTGTGGTTGTAAGGTTTGTGGTTTTGTGGTTGGGTTTGCTGGTTTCCCCACCCAAAGTTTGGGTGGTTTTTCCATCCTGCGTTGTAAGTGTTGGAATGTGGATCATATGATTGCCTTTGTTGGTTTCCCACATAGTTGGCCTCTTCCCAATCACCTCCTTCAATGCTTACTTCCTCTTGATCTTGTGTGTGTATTGCAGCCACTTGCTTTGTGTCCAATTTCCTTGTGAGCTCTGCTAGTTGCTTGGCAAACACCTTGTTTTGGGCTAAAATTGTATCAACATGGTTCAGCTCCATGACTCCCTTAGTGTTGTGTCTCTCTGAAGCATAGTAATACTCATTCTCAGCCACTGTCTCAATCACTTCAATGGCTTCTTCCACAGTCTTTTTCCTGTTCAATGAACCTCCTGATGAATGGTCTACAGCCTTCCTTGATTCATAAGAAAGTCCATCATAGAAAATATGCAATTGCACCCAGTCAGGGAACATGTTTGGTGGACATTTCCTTGTCAATTCTTTGAACCTCTCCCATGCCTCGTAGAGCGTCTCACCATCTTGTTGTCTAAAAGTCTGAACCTCAGATCGAAGCCTATTGACCTTTTGTGGGGGGTAGAAACGTGCCAGAAACTTGCTCTCCACCTCATCCCATGTTGTTAGGCTGTCCCTTGGGAATGATTCCAGCCACTTAGCTGCCTTGTCCCTAAGTGAAAATGGAAACAAGAGCAGTTTATAGGCATCTTCCTGGACTCCATTGGACTTCACAGTGTCGCAAATTCTCAGGAATTTGGTGAGATGTTGGTTTGGATCTTCATTAGCACTCCCACCAAATGAACAATGGTTCTCCACCAGTGCTATTAGCTGTGGTTTGAGTTCAAAATTGTTGGCCTGAATGGGTGGTTTATGAATGCTGCTACCACAATTCCCAGAGGTTGGGTTTATGTATGAACCAAGAACCCTCCTCTCAGGAATGGCATTGTTTCCATCAACCCTCTCATGGTTGTGAACTTCTCTATCCATGTTGAGATCTAGAGCTTCCTCAAAATTGTCCTCCGATTCTCCTTCAGATTCTTCTTCTCTCAATACTCTCTTCCCTCTTGCTTCCCTTCTAAGTCTATGAAGGGTCCTCTCTGGTTCGGTATATGGAGGAGTTGATGTCTCTCCTCTTCTACCTGTCATACAAGAACACACCACAAGCAACAAACAAGTGGAATACTCTTGGTTAATGGAAGAGTATGGTTAGAGCAGTTGAGGTATTAATTCAAATAGTTAGTGGGTTAGTGAGTTAGTTGCTAGAATTGAAAGGCATAAGAAAGAAAAAGCAAGTAACAGAGTGCAGAAATTAGAATTTCAACAAGTAACTTGAACTAAATTAACAAAACAAGAAAAATGCTCAATCTAGTTAACTTCCAATTTGAGAATTGTCAATCGAAAACCAATCCCCGGCAACGGCGCCATAAACTTGATGCGCATAAACTTGTTATGCTACGATTTAGGAAATTGCACGAGCGGCAAAATTCCTTCCGGCAAGTGCACCGGTTATCGTCAAGTAAAAACTCACAATAGAGTGAGGTCGAATCCCACAAGGATTGGTTGAGTGAGCAATTCGAATTAGAAGTTTGATTAGTTGAGCGGAATCAACATTTGGATGTGAATTGCATAAAGTAAATGCAGCAGGAAACGTAAATTGCAAGGAATTGAAATTGCATAAACTTAAATTGCGAGAATTAAAGTGCGAGAAAGTAAATTGCTGAAAGTAAAAGGGAATTGGGGTGATTGCATGAATTGAAAATTGTAGAATATGAATAGAAGAGGATAGATCAGAGAGTGGGGTTCATTGGGGTCAGGAGATATTGAAATCTCCGAATCAAAACATTTTCATCTCTTCCTCAACCAATGCATTCATTGAATCTTGCTTGGCAATCTTATATGATTGGATCCCAATTCCTTGGCTCACCAATTCTCTCTAAAAATAAACAAATTCCCAATCCCTTGGTTTAAATGTTCATAAGAAGAGATGATGCTTGATCACTGATTATACCACACAGTTTCATGAACCACAATTTGGTAGGATTACATGTCACAATATCCATCCAAACCCCAATCCAATTCACTGTGAGAAAGCTTCTCTAGCATGAATCCATCATTCCTTTCCCAAGGTTCCGAAGGATTCCAATTATGGGCAGTTTCTTTCCCAAGACAACTACCCAATGGAATTAGATCGAGAAGCTTTCTAACAAAATTCAAGAGAAAAGATTGAAGAAGAAGATGAAACTATTATTGATTCATTGAATTACAATAGAGCTCCCTAACCCAATGAAAGGGGTTTAGTGCTTCATAGCTCAGAATTCAATTACACAATATCCAAAGTTCTCAAGTGTAAAAAAATGTCAAAAGGTAAAAAAGAACCTAACTAACTTCAATTCTATCCTATTTATACACTTTCTAAATTGAGCTTCTGTTGTGTTTCTTGGGCTTTGAGGCCTTTCCTTGATTTCCTTTTGCTTTAGGCTTATGGTCCATAATCTCGATGAGGCTGTGATCCAATTCTGTAACATTCATTGAGTAAACTTAGTGATAAACAAGTAATGACACAAGACTCAACAATTTGAAGTTCCAGACTCATCAATTCTTCAGGCCCAATCCCATAAACCATGATATTCACTTGGGTTTCACACCATAATACGTTTAAGTTAATAATTGTGCTCAATTGCTAACTTAAACTTCAATATTTTTGGCCCAGAAACCCTTTAAAAAGGTTGCGTTTAAGTTGAAGTTTAAGTTTCAGTTTAAGGTTAAACTGAAACTTAAACGTGGAATTGGAAGAAAGCAACCCAGGAGAGTGAATATATCGAACACGTTTAACCTCCAGTTTAAGGTTAAACTGGAGGTTAAACTTGGAAATGAAGAAAGAAACCCTGGAGGAGAGGAATAGGTCGAACACGTTTAACCTCCAGTTTGAGGTCAAATTGGAGGTTAAACGTGGAAAATGAGAAGGCAACCTGGAGGAGCAAAAATGTCGAACACGTTTAAGCTCCAGTTTGAGGTCAAACTGGAGCTTAAACGTGAGAGTGGCTTCCTAGTGCATAATATGGTTCGAACACGTTTAACCTCCAGTTTGAGGTCAAACTGGAGGTTAAACGTGGAAACACACCTCAAACTGGAGGTTAAACGTGGAAACACTCCCTTGGTGCCATTCTCATTCTGGCGTTTAACCTTCAGTTTAAGGTCAAACTGGAGGTTAAACGCCAGTTTCCTCTTTTCTCAGCTTTCATGATTCTGGCGTTTAACCTTCAGTTTAACCTTAAACTAAAGGTTAAACGCCACTTTCAGCTTTTGGTGCACTTCTTATTCTGGCGTTTAACTTCCAGTTTGAGGTTAAACTGGAGGTTAAACGCCAGTTTCAGCATTATATGGCTTGGCACATGTGATCTTCAAGCATCCTTTATTGATTTTGTTGCTTCCTTGCCTAGCCTCTTCTTCCCTGAAATCATCCAAACAATTGCATCAAAGTCTTGCACAATTTCATGAGAAATCTTCCATTCATAGCATTCAAGTAATATAACTAAAACTCATGGAATTTGCATCAAAATTATATTGCTTGGATGGTTCATTGCTTTGTGGTTCATTTAACCATTCTTGGTTACTTTAAGCTCAAGAAAATGCATAAAACAACTAAAACTAACAGAAAAATGCTAGTGAAACTAGCCTAAGATGCCTTGGCATCAACTTTCCTCCACAAAACTATTGGGAGCAAATCAACACCACCTTAGGGGAACTGAGTTCCAACATGGGACAACTAAGGGTGGAGCACCAAGAACATTCCATCCTCTTCCATGAAATTAAAGAAGATCAAAGAATCATGAGAGAGGAGCAACAAAGGCAAGGAAGAGACATTGAGGAGCTCAAGCACTCCATAAGATCTTCAAGAGGAAGAACAAGCCGCCATCACTAAGGTGGATCCGTTCTTTAATTTCCTTGTTCTTTATTTTCCTGTTTTTCGAATTTTTATGCCTATGTTTATCTATGTTTGTGTCTTATTACATGATCATTAGTGTCTTAGTGTCTATGCCTTAAAGTTATGATTGTCCTATGAATCCATCACTTTTCTTAAATGAAAAATGTTCTTAATTGAAAAAGATAAGAATTGCATGAATTTTGAATTTTATAACAAATTAATTATTTTGATGTGGTGGCAATACTTTCTTGAAAGAATGATGAAAAAGGAAACAGGTTACTGAGGATCTGAAAAATCATAGAAATGATTCTTGAAGCAAGAAAAAGCAATGAATACAAAAAAAAACGAAAAAAAGGGGGAAAAAGAAAAAGAAAAAAATAAAGTCGTGATTCAAGGCAAAAAGAGTGTGCTTAAGAACCCTGGACACCTCTAATTGGGGACTCTAGCAAAGCTGAGTCACAATCTGAAAAGGTTCACCCAATTATGTGTCTACGGCATGTATGTATCCGGTGGTAATACTGGAAGACAGAGTGCTTTGGGCCACGGCCAAGACTCATAAAGTAGCTGTGTTCAAGAATCATCATACCTAACTAGGAGAATCAATGACATTATTTGGATTCTGAGTTCCTATAGAAGCCAATCATTCTGAATTTTAAAGGATAGAGTGAGATGCCAAAACTGTTCAGAGGCAAAAAGCTAAAAGCCCTGCTCATCTAATTAATACTGATCTTCATAGATGTTTTTGGAATTCATTGCATATTCTCTTCTTCTTATCTTATTTGATTTTCAGTTGCTTGGGGACAAGCAACAATTTAAGTTTGGTGTTGTGGTGAGCGGATAATTTATACGCTTTCTGGCATTGTTTTTAGTATGTTTTTAGTATGTTTTAGTTAGTTTTTATTATATTTTTATTAGTTTTTAGTTAAAATTCACTTTTCTGGACTTTACTATGAGTTTGTGTGCTTTTCTGTGATTTCAGGTATTTTTTGGCTGAAATTGAGGGACCTGAGCAAAAATCTGATTCAGAGGCTGAAAGGGACTGCAGATGCTGTTGGATTCTGACCTCCCTGCACTCGAAGTGGATTTTCTGGAGCTACAAAAGCTTAATTTGCGCACACTCAACTGCGTTAGAAAGTAGACATCCTGGGCTTTCCAGCAATGTATAATAGTCCATACTTTGCCCGAGATTTGATGGCCCAAACAGGCATTCCAAGTCAGCTTAAGAATTCTGGCATTTAACGCCGGAACTGGCACAAGAATGGGAGTTAAACGCCCAAACTGGCACAAAAGCTGGCGTTTAACTCCAAGAAAAGTCTCTACACATGAAAGCTTCAATGCTCAGCCCAAGCACACACCAAGTGGGCCCAGAAGTGGATTTTTATGTCATTTACTCATTTCTGTAAACCCTAGGCTACTAGTTCTCTACAAATAGGACCTTTTGCTATTGTATTTTCATCTTTTGATCACTTTAGATCTTAGGATCATCTTTGGACGTCTAGTTCTTAGATCATTGGGAGGCTGGCCATTCGGCCATGCCTAGACCTTGTTCTTATGTATTTTCAACGGTGGAGTTT
Organism: Arachis stenosperma; assembly: GCF_014773155.1. Lineage (NCBI taxonomy): Eukaryota > Viridiplantae > Streptophyta > Magnoliopsida > Fabales > Fabaceae > Arachis > Arachis stenosperma. The sequence goes on from NC_080380.1 coordinate 94,441,869, forward strand.
CTACACACCATAGATTAAGGTGTGGAGCTCTGCTGTACCTCGAGTATTAATGCAATTACTATTGTTCTTCTATTCAATTCAGCTTATTCTTGTTCTAAGATATTCATTGGCAGCCAAGAACATGATGAATGTGATGATTATGTGACGCTCATCATCATTCTCACTTATGAACGCGTGCCTGACAACCACTTCCGTTCTACAAGCAAACAAGGCTTGAATGTTTATCTCTTGGATTCCTTAATCAGAATCTTCGTGGTATAAGCTAGAATTGATGGCGGCATTCAAGAGAATCCGGAAGGTGTAAACCTTGTCTGTGGTATTCTGAGTAGGATTCAAGGATTGAATGACTGTGACGAGCTTCATACTCGCAATTGTGGGGCGTTAGTGACAGACGCAAAAGAATCACTGGATTCTATTCTGACATGATCGAGAACTGACAGCTGAATAGCCATTCTGGGACAGAGCGCGTTGAACATTTTCACTGAGAGGACGGGACTGTAGCCACTAACAACGGTGATGCCCAACATACAGCTTGCCATGGAAAGGAGTAAGAAGGATTGGATGAAGACAGTAGGAAAGCAGAGAGACGGAAGGGACAAAGCATCTCTATTCGCTTATCTGAAATTCTCACCAATGAATTACATAAGTATCTCTATCTTTATTTTATGCTTTATTCATAAATCATCCATAACCATTTGAATCTGCCTGACTGAGATTTACAAATGACCATAGCTTGCTTCATACCAACAATCTCCGTGGGATCGACCCTTACTCGTGTAAGGTTTATTACTTGGACGACCCAGTGCACTTGCTGGTTAGTTGTGCGAAGTTGTGATAAAAAGTTGAGATTGCAATTGAGTGTACCATGTTGATGGCGCCATTGATGGTCACAATTTCGTGCACCAAAATCCCATCCAACTTCTTTTAATTTTTTTTTTCATAACTCAATTATCTTTTCAAATTCATCTCAAATCTTTTCTTTTCAAAATGAAAATTCAAATTTATCTTTTTCAAATATCTTTCATAAACTTTTCAATTTTAAATTATATCTTTTTCATATCATACTTATCTTTCACAAATTATATCTTCTATCTTATCCTTTCCAAAATTTTCGAAAACCCACCCCCTCCCTTTAAATCCCATTCGGCCTCCCTCCGTTCCTCCACCATTCGAATTTAGCTCTCCTTCTATCCCTCTCCTTTCCTTTCTTTTTCTTGAGGACAAGTAAACCTCTAAGTTTGGTGTGTTTATCCGTGATCACTAAGCCAACACCCACTAAGATCTTGGCCCCTAAAGGAAAACAAACCACTCCAAGAGGAAAGAAAGAGAATACTCCAAAACCACTTTGGAATCAAGGGAAGTTCTTAACCAAAAAACATTCATACCATTACTACAAAATCATGGGTCTAAGGTCAGTAATCCCGGAAGTCAAATTCGATTTGAAAGAAGATGAATATCCGGAGATCCAAGAGCAAATTCGAAACAGGAGCTAGAAAATCCTAGCTAATCCAGAAACAAAGGTAGGAAGAAACATGGTTCAGGAATTCTACTCCAATCTATGGCAAACAGACAGGCAGAGAATATCTGGAACTGCCCTCTATGACTATCGGACCTTAGTCAGAGGAAAGATTGTTCACATCCACCCTGACAAAATCAGGGAGATCTTTAAGCTACCTCAGTTGAAAGATGACCCAGACTCCTTTAATAGGAGAATGATGAGAACAAATAAAGGCTTGAACAAGATTCTAGAGGACATATGCCTTCCTGGAACCAAGTGGACAACCAGCACCAAGGGCGTCCCAAATCAACTCAAGAGAGAAGATCTCAAACCAGTCGCTAGAGGCTGGCTGGACTTCATTGGGCGTTCTATACTGCCCACTAGCAATTGCTCTGAAGTCACCATTAAAAAAGCAGTAATGATTCATTGCATTATGTTGGGAAGAGAAGTGGAAGTTCATCAGCTGATTTCGTGTGAACTTTACATAATTGCGAACAAAAACTCCAAAGATGCCAAATTGGCTTATCCAAGCCTAATCTCTATGCTATGTAAAGATGCTGGGGTGAAGATGGGAGTAACTGAGTATATCTCAGTTGAGCGACCAATCACCAAAATATCAATGGAGAAACAACAAGTGCAGGACGACCCCATCAAGAGGAGAGCATATGAATTCCTCCCGGAGATCTCTCAAATTGAATACCGGGAGCATCTTGAAGCATCTGTTACCAAATTGCAAGAAGCTATGGACCAAATAAAGGAAGAACATAATAATCAAAATAGCATGCTTTGCAAATTGCTTGGGGAACAAGAAGAGCAAAGGCGTGACTTGAAGGAACTGAAGCGTCAAAAGCTATCTCTTGAAGGACCAAGCACCCCATAGACTAGAGGAACATCTATTTCCCAAAATAAAGGTTGTTGAGTCCTAATCTTAGCCTTAACTCTGTGATAATTGTTCTTATTAGGAATTTACCTTAGAAGTTATATATTAGTAGTAGTAATTAGTATCTCTATTTTGATTTTATCTCCAATTAAGCTATAATTTATTTTTCTCATCATCATCAAACATGAATAAAATAGTAGATTTTTAGAATAAAGAGGCAATATTTTTCGAGTTTTTAATAAGGAAAATTCTAATTATTTAGTTGTGGTGGCAATACTTTTTGTCTTCTGAATGAATGCTTGAACAGTGCATATTTTTTATATTGAATTTCATGAATGTTAAAATTGTTGGCTCTTGAAAGAATGATGAACAAGAGAAATATTATTGATGATCTGAAAAATCATGAAATTGATTCTTGAAGCAAGAAAAAGCAGCAAAAAAAATCATTGGATAAAGAAAAAGAAAAAGCAAGCAGAAAAAGCCAATAACCCTTAAAACCAAAAGGCAAGGGTGAAAATGATCCAAGGCTTTGAGAATCAATGGATAGGAGGGCCCAAGGAAATAAAATCCAGGCCTAAGTGGCTAAACCAAGCTGTCCTTAACCATGTGCTTGTGGCATGCAGGTCCAAGTGAAGAACTTGGGACTGAGTGGTTAAAGTCATGATCCAATGCAAAAGAGTGTGCTTAAGAGCTCTCGACACCTCTAATTGGGGACTTTAGCAAAGTTAAGTCACAATCTGAAAAGGTTCACCCAGTTATGTGTCTGTGCCATTTATGTATCCGGTGGTAATACTGGAAAACAAAGTGTTTAGGGCCACGACCAAGACTCATAAAGTAACTGTGTTCAAGAATCAACATACTACACTAGGAGAATCAATAATACTATCTGAATTTTGAGTTCCTATGGATGCCAATCATTCTGAATTTCAAAGGATAAAGTGAGATGCCAAAACCGTTCAGAAGCAAAAAGCTACTAGTCCTGCTCATCTAATTAGAATCTGAGCTTCATTTGAAACTCTGAGATATTATTGCTTCTTAATTTTTTTTATCCTATTTTATTTATCTAGTTGCTTGGGCACAAGCAACAGTTTAATTTTGGTGTTGTGATGAGCGGATATTTTATACGCTTTTTGGGGGTAATTTCATGTAGATTTTAGTGTGTTTTAGTTAGTTTTTAGTATATTTTTATTAGTTTTTAGGAAAAATTCATATTTTTGGACTTTACTATGAGTTTGTGTATTTTTCTGTGATTTCAGGTATTTTCTGGCTGAAATTGAGGGAGCTGAGCAAAAATCTGATTTAGGCTGAAAAAGGACTGCTGATGTTGTTGGATTCTGACCTCCCTACACTCGGAATGAATTTTTTGGAGTTACAGGAGTCCAATTAGTGCGCTCTCAATTGGGTTGGAAAGTAGACATCCAGGGCTTTCCAGAAATATATAATAATTCATACTTTGTGCGAAGATAAATGACGTAAACTGGCGTTTAACGCTAGTTCCATGTTGCATTCTGGCGTTCAGCGCCAGAAACAGGTTGCAAGTTGGAGTTCAGCGCTAGAAACAGGTTACAACCTGGCGTTCAACTCCAGAAATAGCCCAGGCATGTGAGAAGCTTAAGTCTCAGCCCCAGCACACACCAAGTGGGCCCCAGAAGTGGATTTTTGCACTATCCATCTTAGTTTACCCATTTTCTGTAAACCTAGGTTACTAGTTTAGTATTTAAACAACTTTTAGAGACTTATTTTGTATCTGATGACATTCTTAGATCTAAACTTTGTACCTTTGATGGCATGAGTCTCTAAACTCCATTGTTGAGGGTGAGGAGCTCTGCAGTGTCTCGATGAATTAATGCAAATATTTCTGTTTTCCATTCAAACACGCTTGTTCCTATCTAAGATGTTTATTTGCGCTTCAACATGAAGAAGGTGATGATCCGTGACACTCATCACCATTTTCAATCCATGAACGTGTGCCTGACAACCACCTCTGTTCTACATTAGATTGAATGAGTATCTCTTAGACTCCTTAATCGGAATCTTCGTAGAATAAGTTAGAATCCATTGGTAGCATCCTTGAGAATCTGGAAGGTCTAAACCTTGTCTGTGGTATTCTGAGTAGGATTCAAGGATTGGATTATGGTGATGAGCTTCAAACTCGCGAGTGTTGAGCGTAGGTGACAGACGCAAAAGGATCAATGGATCCTATTCCGACATGATCGAGAATCGACAGATGATTAGCCGTGCTGTGACAAAGCATTTGGACCATTTTCATTGAGAGGATGGGAAATAGCCATTGACAACGATGATGCCCTACATACAGCTTGCCATGGAAGGAGCCTTGCATGTTTGAAAGTGAGGAAGCATTATGTTACAGGGATTCAGAAGACAAAGCATCTCCAAAACTCCAACATATTCTCCATTACTGTATAATAAGTATTTATTTCATGCTCTTTTACTTTTTACAATTAAAACTAAGAATCATTATTGATATTATATCCTGACTAAGAGTTATAAGATACACATAGCTTGCTTCAAGCCAACAATATCCGTGGGATTCGACCCTTACTCACGTAAGGTATTACTTGGACGACCCAATCCAAGAGCAAATTTGAAACAGGGGCTGGAAAATCCTAGCTAATCCTGAGACAAAGGTGGGAAGAAACATGGTTCAGGAATTCTACTCCAATCTGTGGTAGATAGATAGGCAGAGAATGGCTGGAGCCACCTTCTATACCTTTCAAACCAAGGTCAGAGGGAAGATTATCTACTTCCACCTGGATAAAATAAGAGAGATCTTCAAGCTGCCTCAACTGCAAGATGACCCAAACTCCTTTAATAGGAGAATTGTGAGGTCAGATAAGAGCTTGGATAAAATTCTAGAGGACATATGCCTCCCTGGAACCAAATGGACAACCAACACAAAGGGTGTCCCAAACCAACTCAAGAAAGGAGATCTCAAACCAGTCGCCAGAGGCTGGCTAGATTTCATTGGGCATTCCATATTGCCCACTAGCAACCGCTCTGAGGTCACTGTCAAAAGAGCAGTGATGATCCATTGCATTATGCTTGGAAACGAAGTGGAGATTCATCATCTAATTTCTTGTGAGCTTTACACAATTGCAAATAAGAACTCCAAAGATGCCAAATTGGCTTACCCAAGCTTAATCTATCTGCTATGCAAAGATGCTGGGGTAAAGTGATGAGCGGATATTTTGTACGCTTTTTGGGGGTAATTTCATGTAGATTTTAGCATGTTTCAGTTAGTTTTTAGTAAAATAATATTAGTTTTTAGGCAAAAATCATATTTCTGGACTTTACTATGAGTGTGTGTATTTTTCTGTGATTTCAGGTATTTTCTGGCTGAAATTGAGGGAGCTGAGCAAAAATCTGACTTAGGCTGAAAAAGGACTGCTGATGCTGTTGGATCCTGACCTCCCTGCACTCGAAATGGATTTTCTGGAGCTACAGGAGTCCAATTGGCGCGCTCTCAACGGCGTTGGAAAGTAGACATCCAGGGCTTTCCAGCAATATATAATAGTCCATACTTTGCGCGAAGATAGACGACGTAACTTGGCGTTGAACGCCAAGTACATGCTGCTGTCTGGAGTTAAACGCCAGAAAAACGTCATGATCCGGAGTTGAACGCCCAAAACACGTCAAAACCTGGAGTTTGACGCCAAGAAAGGCCTTTACACGTGGAAAGCTTTAGTCTCAGCCCCAGCACACACCAAGTGGGCCCCAGAAGTGGATTTCTGCACCAATTATCTTAGTTTACTCATTTTTCTGTAAACCTAGGTCACTAGTTTACTATTTAAACAACTTTTACAGACTTATCTTGTACCTCATGCTATTTTCAGATCTGAATTACATACTTTGTGACGGCATGAGTCTCTAAACTCCATTGTTGGGGGTGAGGAGCTCTGCAGCGTCTCGATGATTTAATACAATTCCTTTGTTTTCCATTCAAACACGCTTGTTCTTATCTAAGATGTTTATTCGCGCTTAACTGTGGAGAAGGTGATGATCCGTGACACTCATCACCTTCCTCAACCCATGAACGTGTGCCTGACAACCACCTCCGTTCTACATCAGACTGAATGAATATCTCTTAGATTCCCCAACAGAATCTTCGTGGTATAGGCCGGATTGATGGCGGCATTCATGAGAATCCGGAAAGTCTAAACCTTGTCTGTGGTATTCCGAGTAGGATTCCGGGATTGAATGACTGTGACGTGCTTCAAACTTTAACCTGCTGGGCGTTAGTGACAGACGCAAAAGAGGGATTCTATTCCAGTAGGAGCGGGAACCAACCGGTGATTGGCCGTACTGTGACAGAGTGCGTGCATAGCTTTCACTGCGAGGATGGGAAGTAGCCATTGACAACGGTGACACCCTACATAGAGCTTGCCATGGATAGACCTTGCGTGTGAGAAGAGGATCTCAAGGAAAAGTAGAAATTCAAAGGACAAAGCATCTCCAAAACTCCAACATATTCCCCAGTACTGCAATTCAAAGTAACATTGTTCCCTCTTTTATTTTATAATGAAATCTAGTAATTTCACTTTTAATCCAAATAATCCTTGTTGACATCCTAACTAAGATTAATAAAATAACATTGATTGCTTCAAACCAATAATCTCTGTGGATTCGACCCTTACTCACGTAAGGTATTACTTGGACGACCCAGTACACTTGCTGGTTAGTTGAACGGAATTGTGCCCACTCGTACCAAAAAATCCTAAGTTCCACAATTCTACAATAAATACATTAATGCTATATTGATGTGATCACAATTTCGTCCACCAAGTTTTTGGCGCCGTTGCCGGGGATTATTGAGTTTGGACAATTGAAGGCTTATTTTATTTCTTAGATTAGGAATAATTTATTTTTATTTTTATTTTTATTGTTATAGAGTCATTAAATCTTGATAGGATAGTTTATTTTCAAAAAAAAAAAAAAAAAAAAATTTCTTTTCAAAATATTATTTTCTTAATTAATTGTTAAATTTTCGTGAGTTTAGTGTCTTGTTCTAAGTTTGGTGTCAATTGCATATCTCATATTTTCTTTAAAATTTTCGACTTGTGTTCTTTGTTCTTCATTGATCTTCAAGTTGTTCTTGCTTACTTTTCTTGTTTGATCTTGAGTTTTTCTTGTTCTGTGTCTTTCTTGTTTTTCTTGTGCTTTTTCAAAACATTAGTTTTCAAAAATTTAGTTTATCCATAAAAATAATACATCTTTAAAATACATTACATTTTTAATTCAGTTGGTTATAGTGTTGGCTTATGTTCTTGGCAATTGGGCACCAGTTCTTTTGAAAATCTTTTTCAAAAATAATTTTTCTTGGTTTAATCTGTGCCAAACTTTAAGTTTGGTGTTTTCTTGTTAATTTTAATATAATTTTCGAAAACTTGTCTTGATTTTCTAAAAATTTTAAGTTTGGTGTTCTTTCTTTTGTTCTTGGTGTTCTTGTGAATCTTCAAAGTGTTCTTGAGTTTTTCTTGTGTCTTGATCTTAAAATTTTTAAGTTTGGTGTTCCTTGGTGTTTTCCCTCCAAAAATTTTCGAAAATAAGGAGTACTAGATCTAAAAATTTTAAGTCTTGTGTCTTTTGTGTGTTTTTCTCTTTCATAAAATTCAAAATTCAAAAATTTTATATTTTCTAACTAATTTTGAACCACTTTTTCGAAATTTTTATATAAGTTTCAGATTTTAATTTCAATTTTTTTCAAAAAGCTTTCAAAAAAAAAAAAAAAAAATTTTATTATCATATTTTCTTTTTATATATTTTGTTTTACTTATTCCATTTTTCTAAATCAACATATAAATTATCTCTTGTATTCCAATTCTAAAGTAAGTATGAATGGACAAGACAAGAGGACTCTGGGGTCATATGCTAACCCCACTACTGCTTCATATGGGAGTAGTATTTGTATACCCTCCATTGGAGTTAGTAGCTTTGAGCTGAATCCTCAGCTCATTATCATGGTGCAGCAAAACTGCCAGTATTCTGGTCTTCCACATGAAGAACCTACAGAGTTTCTGGCACAATTTCTGCAAATTGCTGATACAGTACATGATAAGGAAGTGGATCAGGATATCTACAGATTACTACTGTTTCCATTTGCTGTAAAAGATCAAGCTAAGAGGTGGTTAAATAACCAGCCTAAGAACAGCATAAAAACATGGAAACAGCTGTCAGAAAATTCCTGAATCACTATTTCCCTCCCAAACGGATGACACAGCTAAGGCTAAACATCCAAGGCTTCAAACAAGGAGATAATGAATCCCTTTATGATGCTTGGGAGAGATACAGAGAGATGCTAAGAAAATGCCCCTCTGAAATGTTTTCAGAATGGGTGCAATTAGACATCTTCTACTATGGGCTTACAGAAAAAGCTCAGATTTCTCTAGACCACTCAGCTGGTGGATCTATACACATGAGAAAAACAATTGAAGAAGCTCAAGAGCTTATTGATACAGTTGCCAGAAATCAACATATGTATCTAAGCAGTGAATCTTCTAAGAAAGGAGAAGCTAAAACAGTAACTGCAGAACTCAGTCCGGTGGATCAGGCTAATGAATTTAATCAGCAATTAGACTTTCTAACTCAGCAGCTAGCCGAATTCAATGAGATATTACAGGAAACAAGAATGGCAAACAGGAACATGGAAGTGCAATTAAAGCAAACAGAAAAACGACTGTCAAAACAAATAGTAGAAGAATGCCAAGCAGTTCAATTAAGAAGTGGGAAAACATTAAATACCTCACTTCAAAGCAGCAAGAAGCAAGGACATGAACGAATAGCTAATCAAAATCCCTCTGAGGACAAGCAGAGCCCAGAAAGGGATAAAGCTGGCGCTGAACGCCCAGACCATGCTGATTCCTGGCGTTCAACGCCAGAAACAAGCTTGAATCTGGCGTTGAACGCCCAAAAGGAGCATGGTTCTGGCGTTCAAACGCCAGTAACAAGCAAGGAAGTGGCGTCTAACGCCACTCCAGCTCCTACCTCTGGCATTCAAATGCCAGTAGGGAATCAGTCACATACAAGTGCTGATAACAAGGCTTCCCAACCCACTTCTGTAGGTAATAAACCTGCAGCAACTAAGGTTGAGGAATACAGAGCCAAAATGCCTTATCCTCAAAAACTCCGCCAAGCGGAACAAGATAAGCAATTTGCCCGCTTTGCAGACTATCTCAGGACTCTTGAAATAAAGATTCCGTTTGCAGAAGCACTTGAGCAAATACCCTCTTATGCTAAGTTCATGAAAGAGATCTTAAGTCATAAGAAGGATTGGAGGGAGACTGAAAAGGTTTACCTCACTGAAGAATGCAGTGCAGTCATTCTAAAAAGCTTACCTGAGAAGCTTAAAGATCCTGGGAGCTTTATGATACCATGCACATTAGAAGGTAATTGCACCAAGCAAGCTTTATGTGACCTTGGGGCAAGTATCAACCTAATACCTGCATCTACTATCAGAAAGCTTGGTTTAACTGAAGAAATCAAACCAACCAGGATATGTCTTCAACTTGCTGATGGCTCCATTAAATACCCATCAGGCGTGATTGAAGACATGATTGTCAAGGTTGGGCCATTTGCCTTTCCTACTGACTTTGTGGTGCTGGAAATGGAGGAGCACAAGAGTGCAACTCTCATTCTAGGAAGACCTTTCCTAGCAACTGGCCGAACCCTCATTGATGTCCAAAAAGGGGAAGTAACCTTGAGAGTCAATGAGGAGGAATTCAAGTTGAATGTGGTCAAAGCCATGCAACATCCAGACACCCCAAATGACTGCATGAGTGTTGACATGATTGATTCTCTGGTAAGAGAGGTCAATATGGCTGAGAGTCTCGAATCAGAGCTAGAGGACATCTTTAAAGATGTTCAGCCTGATTTGGAGGAGTCAGAGAAGATAATAGAACCTCTGAAAATCCCTCAGGAAGAGGAGAAACCTCCAAAACCCGAGCTCAAACCATTACCACCATCCCTGAAATATGCATTTCTGGGAGAAGGTGAAACCTTTCCTGTAATTATAAGCTCTACCTTGGAGCCACAGGAAGAGGAAGCACTAATTCAAGTGCTAAGGACGCACAAGACAGCTCTTGGGTGGTCCATTAGTGATCTTAAGGGCATTAGCCCAGCCAGGTGCATGCACAAAATCTTGTTGGAAGATGACGCCAAGCCAGTGGTTCAACCACAAAGGCGGCTGAATCCAGCTATGAAAGAAGTGGTGCAGAAAGAGGTCACTAAATTACTAGAGGCTGGGATTATTTATCCTATTTCTGACAGCCCCTGGGTGAGCCCTGTCCAAGTTGTCCCTAAGAAAGGAGGCATGACAGTAGTTCACAATGAAAAAAATGAACTGGTTCCTACAAGGACAGTTACAGGGTGGCGTATGTGTATTGATTATAGAAGGCTCAATACAGCCACCAGAAAGGATCATTTTCCTTTACCATTCATAGACCAGATGCTAGAAAGACTAGCAGGTCATGAATACTACTGCTTTCTGGATGGATATTCAGGTTATAATCAAATTGCAGTAGATCCCCAGGATCAAGAGAAAACGGCATTCACATGCCCTTCTGGAGTATTTGCATACAGAAGGATGCCATTTGGCTTATGCAATGCACCTGCAACCTTTCAGAGGTGCATGCTCTCAATTTTCTCTGATATGGTGGAAAAATTCCTGGAAGTCTTCATGGATGACTTTTCAGTATTTGGAGACTCATTCAGCTCCTGCCTTAACCATTTAGCACTTGTTCTGAAAAGATGCCAAGAGACTAACCTGGTTTTAAACTGGGAAAAATGTCACTTTATGGTGACTGAAGGAATTGTCCTTGGACACAAAATTTCGAACAAGGGGATAGAGGTGGACCAAGCTAAGGTAGAAGTAATTGAAAAATTACCACCACCTGCTAATGTTAAGGCAATCAGAAGTTTTCTGGGACATGCAGGGTTTTATAGGAGGTTTATAAAGGATTTTTCAAAAATCGCCAAACCCCTGAGCAACCTGCTAGCTGCAGACATGCCATTTATCTTTGATGAGGAGTGTCTGCAGGCATTTGAAACTCTGAAAGCTAAATTGGTCACAGCACCAATCATCTCTGCACCAGACTGGACATTACCATTTGAACTAATGTGTGATGCCAGTGACCATGCCATTGGTGCAGTGTTGGGGCAAAGGCATGACAAGCTTCTGCATGTCATTTACTATGCCAGCCGTGTGCTAAATGATGCACAGAAGAATTACACAACCACAGAAAAAGAGCTACTTGCAGTGGTTTACGCCATTGACAAATTCAGATCCTACTTAGTAGGATCAAAAGTGATTGTGTACACTGATCATGCTGCTCTTAAATATCTACTCACAAAGCAAGATTCAAAACCCAGACTCATCAGATGGGTGCTGCTTCTGCAAGAGTTTGATATAGAAATAAGAGACAGAAAAGGGACAGAAAATCAAGTAGCAGATCACCTGTCCCGAATAGAACCATTGGAAGGGGCGTCCCTCCCTCTCACTGAAATTTCTGAAACCTTTCCGGATGAGCAATTACTAGCCGTCCAGGAAGTGCCATGGTTTGCAGACATTGCAAACTACAAGGCAGTGAGATTCATACCCAAGGAGTACAGTAAGGTGCAATCAAAGAAATTAATCACAGATGCAAAATACTATCTCTGGGATGAACCATATCTCTTTAAGAGATGTGCAGACGGAGTAATCCGTAGATGTGTGCCTAAAGAAGAAGCACAGAAGATCCTTTGGCATTGCCATGGATCACAGTATGGAGGACATTTTGGAAGTGAACGAACAGCCACAAGAGTCCTCCAGAGTGGCTTCTACTGGCCTACTCTCTATAAAGATTCCCGAGCATTTGTGCTTAACTGTGATAGTTGCCAGAGATCAGGCAACCTGCCCCACAGTTATGCTATGCCTCAACAAGGAATCTTGGAAATTGAGTTGTTTGATGTATGGGGTATTGACTTCATGGGACCTTTCCCACCATCATACTCAAACACCTATATTCTGGTGGCAGTGGATTATGTATCCAAATGGGTGGAGGCTATTGCAACACCACTAATGACACTAAAACAGTGTTAAAATTCCTCCAGAAACATATCTTCAGCAGATTTGGTATCCCCAGAGTGTTAATCAGTGATGGGGGTACTCATTTCTGTAATAAGCAGCTCTACTCTGCTCTAGTCCGTTATGGAGTCAACCACAGGGTGGCTACTCCATATCACCCACAGACTAATGGGCAGGCAGAAGTCTCAAATAGAGAACTTAAAAGAATCCTGGAACGGACTGTAATTAACCGCAGAAAGGATTGGGCAAGAAGCTTGGATGATGCTCTGTGGGCATACAGAACAGCATTTAAGACCCCTATAGGGACCTCTCCATACCAGCTTGTGTATGGAAAGGCGTGTCACTTGCCAGTGGAACTGGAACACAAGGCCTACTGGGCAACCAGATTCCTGAACCTTGATGCCAAATTAGCTGGAGAAAAACGATTGCTCCAGTTAAATGAGCTAGAAGAGTTTAGACTCAATGCTTTTGAAAATGCAAAAATTTACAAGGAAAAAGCAAAAAATGGCATGATAAGAAATTGTCATCCAGAGTCTTTAAACCAGGGCAGAAAGTTCTGCTATTTAACTCTAGGCTCAAATTATTCCCCGGGAAATTAAAATCCCGGTGGAGAGGTCCATATGTAATTACAAGTGTATCACCATATGGCTACATAGAGCTTCAAGATAATGACTCTAACAAAAAGTTCATTGTCAATGGACAAAGAGTTAAACATTATCTTGAAGGCAATTTTGAGCAAGAATGCTCAAGACTGAGACTTAATTGAAGAATCAGTGATAGTCCAGCTAATGACATTAAAGAAGCGCTTGCTGGGAGGCAACCCAGCCATATACAAAGTTTAATTACTAATTAAATAAATTTTCTTTCTTTACAGGTTTAGGTATAAGTATCTTCAAAGGTGAAATAACAAATTAACTGAAGTCCCAAGAGTTACAGAGAAATTTGGAAGTTCACTGGCATGAAAAAGCCAGTAAGAAACACTTTGGGCGTTAAACGCCCAAAAGAAGCACCCACTGGGCGTTTAACGCCAGTAAGGGTAGCCTTCTGGGCGTTAAACGCCAGAAAGGAGCATCTTCTGGGCGTTAAACGCCAGAAAGATGCACCTTCTGGGCGTTTAACGCCAATCTGCTAGCATTCTGGGCGTTTAGAAAAACGCCCAGTAAAGAAGGACTTCCTGGCGTTCAACGCCAGAAAGAAGCATCACATGGGCGTTGAACGCCCAGGAGAAGCATCACATGGGCGTTAAACGCCCAAACCATGCACCATGTGGGCGTTTAACGCTAGGATGGTGGGAGGAGCTCTAAGTTTGGTGTGGATATCCGTGATCATCAAATTCATGGCCCCAAGAGGAAAACAACCCACCCAAAAGGGCAAGAAAGAAAGCGCTCCAAAGCCACTTTGGAATCAAGGGAAGTTCTTATCTAAAGAACATTCAGATCATTATTATAAAATAATGAGTCACAGATCAGTGATCCCGGAAGTCAGATTTGATTTGAAAGAAGATGAATATCCGGAGATCCAAGAGCAAATCAGAAACAGGCATTGGGAAATTCTGGCCAATCCTGAAACAAAAGTGGGAAGAAACATGGTTCAAGAGTTCTATGCTAATCTATGGCAGACAGAAAGGCAAAGAATCGTTGGAGCTGCTATCTTTGATCATAAAACTGTGGTCAGAGGAAAGATCATTCATACCAATCCTGACAGGATCAGGGAGATATTCAAGATTCCTCAACTAAAAGACGACCCAGACTCCTTTAATAGGAGAATGATGAGGGTCAATAAAGGATTGGACAGGATCTTGGAAGATATATGCGTTCCTGGAGCCAAGTGGACTACCAGCACAACTGGCGACCCAGTTCAACTAAAAAGGGAGGATCTAAAACCAGTAGCCAGAGGCTGGCTGGATTTCGTAGGGCGTTCCATATTGCCCACCAGCAACCGTTCTGAAGTAACCATCAAAAGAGCTGTCATGATTCACTGCATCATGTTGGGAAAAGAGGTAGAAGTCCATCAACTGATCTCATGTGAGCTATACAAAGTAGCAAACAGGAACTCTAAAGACGCCAGATTGGCCTATCCAAGCTTAATTTCTATGCTCTGCAAAGATGCCGGAGTGAAGATGGGAATAACAGAGTACATCCCAGTTGAAAAGCCAATTACTGGAATATCAATGGTCAGACAGCAACAAGATGATTCAACCAGGAAGAGAGCACAAGAAGCTCTCCCAGAACTGCCTCAATTCGAATATTGGGAACATCTTGAAGCCTCTATTTCCAGATTGCAAGAAGCTATGGATCAAATAAAGGAAGAACAGAATAATCAAAGTAGCATGCTTTGCAAACTGCTCAAAGAACAGGAGGAGCAAGGGCGTGATCTAAGGGAGCTGAAGCGCCAAAAATTAATCCTTGAACAACACCCCAGAGATTAGAAGAACACGTCCTTCCTCAAAACAAAAGGTTGCTGAGTTCCAATTTTCCTGCTTTAATTTAGTGATAGCATTTTTATTTGAAATTCACCTTAGGAGATATTTAGTAGTAATTAGTATGTCTATTTTGATTTTATTTCCAATTAAGCTATAGTTTATTTTTCTCATCATCATCAGGCATGAATAAAGTAGTAGATTTTATTTTAGAATAAAGAAGTAATCTATATTTTTCGAGTTCCTAATAATAAAATTTATAATTAATTATATGTGGTGGCAATACTTTTGTTCTCTGAATGAATGCTTGAACAGTGCATAAATTGTATTTTGAATTTGATGAATATTGGCTCCTGAAAGGATGAGGAACACGAAAAATATTATTGATGATCTGAAAAATCATGAAATTGATTCTTGAAGCAAGAAAAAGCAGTTCAAAAAAAAAAAAAAAAAAAATTTACAATCAAAAGGAATAAAAGCCAAGCAGCCCTTAAAACCAAAAGGCAAGGGTAAAAAGGATCCAAGGCTTTGAGCATCAATGGAGAGGAGGGCCCAAGGAAATAAAATCCAGGCCTAAGCGGCTAAACCAAGCTGTCCCTAACCATGTGCTTGTGGCATGCAGGTCCAAGTTACAAGCTTGAGACTGAGTGGTTAAAGTCGTGATCCAAAGCAAAAGAGTGTGCTTAAGAGCTCTGGACACCACTAACTGGGGACTCTAGCAAAGCTGAGTCACAATCTGAAAAGGTTCACCCAGTTATGTGTCTGTGGCATTTATGTATCCGGTGGTAATACTGGAAGACAAAATGCTTAGGGCCACGGCCAAGACTCATAAATAGCTGTGTTCAAGAATCAACATACTACACTAGGAGAGTCAATAATACTATCTGAATTCTGAGTTCCTAAGGATGCCAATTATTCTGAAATTCTAAAGATACAGGGAGATGCCAAAACTGTTCAGAGACAAAAAGCTACAAGCCCCGCTCATCTAATAAGAATCTGAGCTTCATTTAAAACTCTAAAATATATATTACTTCTTAATTTCTGTTAGAGCCTATTTTATTCATCTAGTTGCTTGAGGACAAGCAACAGTTTAAGTTTGGTGTTGTGATGAGCGGATATTTTGTACGCTTTTTGGGGGTAATTTCATGTAGATTTTAGCATGTTTCAGTTAGTTTTTAGTAAAATAATATTAGTTTTTAGGCAAAAATCATATTTCTGGACTTTACTATGAGTGTGTGTATTTTTCTGTGATTTCAGGTATTTTCTGGCTGAAATTGAGGGAGCTGAGCAAAAATCTGACTTAGGCTGAAAAAGGACTGCTGATGCTGTTGGATCCTGACCTCCCTGCACTCGAAATGGATTTTCTGGAGCTACAGGAGTCCAATTGGCGCGCTCTCAACGGCGTTGGAAAGTAGACATCCAGGGCTTTCCAGCAATATATAATAGTCCATACTTTGCGCGAAGATAGACGACGTAACTTGGCGTTGAACGCCAAGTACATGCTGCTGTCTGGAGTTAAACGCCAGAAAAACGTCATGATCCGGAGTTGAACGCCCAAAACACGTCAAAACCTGGAGTTTGACGCCAAGAAAGGCCTTTACACGTGGAAAGCTTTAGTCTCAGCCCCAGCACACACCAAGTGGGCCCCAGAAGTGGATTTCTGCACCAATTATCTTAGTTTACTCATTTTTCTGTAAACCTAGGTCACTAGTTTACTATTTAAACAACTTTTACAGACTTATCTTGTACCTCATGCTATTTTCAGATCTGAATTACATACTTTGTGACGGCATGAGTCTCTAAACTCCATTGTTGGGGGTGAGGAGCTCTGCAGCGTCTCGATGATTTAATACAATTCCTTTGTTTTCCATTCAAACACGCTTGTTCTTATCTAAGATGTTTATTCGCGCTTAACTGTGGAGAAGGTGATGATCCGTGACACTCATCACCTTCCTCAACCCATGAACGTGTGCCTGACAACCACCTCCGTTCTACATCAGACTGAATGAATATCTCTTAGATTCCCCAACAGAATCTTCGTGGTATAGGCCGGATTGATGGCGGCATTCATGAGAATCCGGAAAGTCTAAACCTTGTCTGTGGTATTCCGAGTAGGATTCCGGGATTGAATGACTGTGACGTGCTTCAAACTTTAACCTGCTGGGCGTTAGTGACAGACGCAAAAGAGGGATTCTATTCCAGTAGGAGCGGGAACCAACCGGTGATTGGCCGTACTGTGACAGAGTGCGTGCATAGCTTTCACTGCGAGGATGGGAAGTAGCCATTGACAACGGTGACACCCTACATAGAGCTTGCCATGGATAGACCTTGCGTGTGAGAAGAGGATCTCAAGGAAAAGTAGAAATTCAAAGGACAAAGCATCTCCAAAACTCCAACATATTCCCCAGTACTGCAATTCAAAGTAACATTGTTCCCTCTTTTATTTTTATAATGAAATCTAGTAATTTCACTTTTAATCCAAATAATCCTTGTTGACATCCTAACTAAGATTAATAAAATAACATTGATTGCTTCAAACCAATAATCTCTGTGGATTCGACCCTTACTCACGTAAGGTATTACTTGGACGACCCAGTACACTTGCTGGTTAGTTGAACGGAATTGTGCCCACTCGTACCAAAAAATCCTAAGTTCCACAATTCTACAATAAATACATTAATGCTATATTGATGTGATCACAATTTCGTCCACCATAAAGATGGGAGTAGATGAGTATATCTCAATCGATCACCCAATCACCAAAAAGTCAATGGACTGACAGCAAGTTGAAGACAACCCCATCAAGAGGAGGGCGTAGGAGTTCCTCCCAGAAATCCCCCAAATTGACTACTGGAGCCGCCTAGAAGCATCTGTCAACAAGCTGTAAGAAACTATGGATCAACTTAAAGAAGAATAGAAAAATCAAAATAGCATGATCTGTAAACTGCTTAAGGAAGAGGAGAAGCAAGAGCGTGAGCTACAGGAACTGAAGCGCCAGAAGCTGTCTCCTGAAGGGCCAACCAGCCCACAGATTGGAGGAGCATCCATCTCCCAAAATAAAGGTTGTTGAGTCCTAATCTAAACTCTGTGATAACTTTTATCTACCTTAGGAGTTACATGAATAGTAGTAATTAGTGTCTTTATTTTTATTTTTATTATCTCCAAGTAAGCTATGATTTATTTTTCTCATCATCATTAAACATGAATAAAATAGCAGATTTTTAGAATAAAGAGGTAATTTTATTTTCGAGTTCTTAATAAGAAAAATTCGATTTAGTTATATGTGGTGGCAATACTTTTTGTTTTCTGAATGAATGATTGAATAGTCCATATTTTTGATAGTGATGTTTATGAATGTTGAAATTGTTGGCTCCTGAAAGAATGATGAAAAAGAGAAATGTTGTTGATAATCTGAAAAATCATAAAATTGATTATTGAAGCAAGAAAAAACAGTGAATAAGAAAGCTTGGGAAAAAAAAGGCAAGCAGAAAAAGCCAATAGCCCTTTAAACCAAAAGGCAAGGGTAAAAAGGATCCAAGGATTTGAGCATTAATGGATAGGAGGGTCCAAGGAAACAAAATCCAGGCCTAAGCGGCTAAACCAAGCTGTCCCTGACCATGTGCTTGTGGCATGCAGGTCCAAGTGAAAAGCTTGAGACTGAGTGGTTAAAGTCAAGATCCAAAGCAAAAAGAGTGTGCTTAAGAACCCTGGACACCTCTAATTGGGGACTTTAGCAAAGCTGAGTCACAATCTGAAAAGGTTCACCCAGTTATGTGTCTGTGGCATTTATGTATCCGGTGGTAATACTGGAAAACAAAGTGCTTAGGGCCCCGGCCAAGACTCATGAAGTAACTGTGTTCAAGAATCAACATACTAAAGTAGGAGAATCAATAACACTATCTGAATTCTGAGTTCCTATGGATGCCAATCATTCTAAACATCAAAGGATAAAGTGAGATGCCAAAACTGTTCAAAAGCAAAAAGCTACTAGTCCCGCTCATCTAATTAGAATTTGAGCTTCATGTAAAACTTTGAAATGTGATGAGCGGATATTTTATACGCTTTTTGGGGGTATTTTTATATAGTTTTAGTGTGTTTTAGTTGACTTTTAGTGTGTTTCTATTAGTTTTTATGCAAAAATAACATTTTTGGACTTTATTATGAGTATGTGTGTTTTTCTGTGATTTCAGGTATTTTCTGGCTGAAATTGAAAGACCTGAGCAAAAATCTGATTCAGAAGCTGAAAAAGGACTGCAGATGTTGTTGGATTCTGACCTCCCTGCACTAGAAATGGATTTTCTGGAGCTACAGAAACCCAATTGATGCACTCTCAACTGCGTTGAAAAGTAGACATCCAGGTCTTTCCAGAAATATATAATAGTCCATACTTTGCCCGAGTTTTGAGGATGCAAATTGGCGTTAAACACTAGCTTTCTGCCTTATTTTGGCGTTAAACGCCAGAAACATGTTACAAACTAGAGTTAAACGCCAGAAACAGGTTACAACCTGGCATTTAACTCCAAAAACAGGCTATGCATGCGAAAGCTCTAATGCTCAGCCCAAACACACACCAAGTGGGCCCTGAAAGTGGATTTCTGCACCATCTATCTTAGTTTACTCATTTTCTGTAAACCTAGGACATTAGTTAAGTATAAAAACTACTTTTAGAGATTGTTTTCACATCTCATGACATTTTTACTCTTCATTTTGTACCTTTGACAACATGAGTCTCTAAACCCCTTGATTGGGGGTGAGGAGCTCTACGGCGTCTCGATGGATTAATGCAATTACTTCTGTTTTCCATTCAAACACGCTTGTTTCCATTCTAAGATATTCAATCGTACTTAACCATGAAGAATGTGATGATCCGTGACACTCATCATCATTCTCAATCTATGAACGCGTGCCTGACAACCACTTACGTTCTATCTGTAATAGCTTGAGTGTATATCTCTTGGGTTTTTGGTTCATGAGTTTGATTGCCTCTCCTGACAATAGAGCATTCAAATACATGAATCCGGAGTCTTCATGGTAAAAGCTATAATCAATTGGCAGCATTCCTGAGATCCGGAACGTCTAAACATTGTCTGTGATATTCTGAGTAGGATCTGGGAAGGGATGACTGTGACAAGCTTAAAACTCATAAGTATTGGGCGCAGCAACAGATGCAAAAGGATCAATGGATCTTATTCCAATACAAGTGAGAATCGACAGATGATTAGCCATGAACATGGACCTTTTTCATTGAGAGGACGGATGGTAGCCATTGACAACGGTGATCCACCAACATACAGCTTGCCATGGAAGGAGCCTTGCGTGCGTGAAGGAGAAGATGGTTGGAAAGCAGAGATTCAGAAGACAAAGCATCTCTAAAACCTCAATCTGTTCCCCATTACTGCATAACAAGTATTTATTTCATGCTCTCTTACTTTTCACAAATAAAAATCTCTTTTATTATAAATCTCCTGACTAAGAGTTATAAGATAATCATAGCTTGTTTCAAGCCGGCAATCTCTATGGGATCGACCCTTACTCACGTAAGGTATTACTTTGACGACCCATTACACTTGCTGGTTAGTTGTGCGGAGTTGCAAAAGTGTGATTGCAATTTCATGCACCACCTGCCATTGGAGCAAACAACTTTGAGTTTAAACCTCAATTAGTTTCTCTGATGCAGTAGAATTGCAAGTTTCATGGACTTCCATCAAAAGATCCTCATCAGTTCTTAGCTGAATTCTTGCAAATTTGTGATACTGTTAAGACCAATGGGGTTAATCCTGAGGTCTACAGACTTATGCTTTTCCCCTTTGCTGTAAGAGACAGAGCTAGGACATGGTTGGACTCACAACCTAGAGAAAGCCTGAATTCTTGGGAAAAGTTGGTCAATGCTTTTTTGGCCAAATTCTTTCCACCTCAAAAGCTGAGTAAGCTTAGAGTGGATGTTCAAACCTTCAGACAAAAAGAAGGTGAATCCCTCTATGAAGCTTGGGAAAGATACAAGCAATTGAGCAGAAGGTGTCCTTCTGACATGCTTTTAGAATGGAGCATCTTGGATATATTCTATGATGGTTTGTCTAAATTATCCAAAATGTCATTGGACAACTTTGCTGGTGGATTTCTTCATCTGAAAAGAACCCATGCAGAAGCTCAGGAACTCATTGAGGTGGTTGCAAATAACCAGTTCATGTACACTTTTGAAAGAAATACTGTGAATAATGGGATAACTCAGAAGAAAGGAGTTCTTGAAAATTGATACTCTGAATGCCATATTGGTTCAGAACAAAATATTGACTCAGCAAGTCAATATGATTTCTCAGAATCTGACTGGATTGCAAGCTGCATCTGGTAGTACTAAAGAAGCTTCCTCTGAAGAAGAAGCTTATGACCTTGAGAATCCTGCAATGGAAGAGGTGAATTACATGGGAGAATCCTATGAAAACACCCATAATCTTTTATGGAGAAATCATCCAAATTTCTCATGGAAGGATCAACAGAAGCCTCAACAAGGCTTCAATAGTAATAATGGTGGGAAAATTCGGTTTGGCAATAGCAAACCTTTTCCATCATCTTCTCAGCAACAGACAGAGAATCCTAGGCAGAGCCTCTCTGACTTAGCAACCATAGTCTCTGATCTAACTAAGACCACTCACAATTTCATGACTGAAACAAGGTCCTCCATTAGAAATCTGGAGGGACAAGTGGGTCAGTTGAGTAAAAGAGTTACTGAAACTCCTCCTAGTACTCTCCCAAGCAATACAGAAGAGAATCCCAAAAGAGAGTGCAAGGCCATTGGTATAACCAAAATGACTGAACCTATAGAGGAGGAAAAGGCAGTGAGTTCCAGTGAGGAAGACCTTGCTGGACGTCCACTGACCAATAAGGAGTTCCCTAATGAGGAACCAAAGGAATCTGAGGCTCATACAGAGACCATAGAGATTCCAATGAATCTACTACTGTCGTTCATGAACTCTGATGAGTATTCTTCCTCTGAAGAGGATGAAGATATTACTGAAGAGCAAGTTGCTAGGTATCTGGGAGCAATCATGAAGCTGAATTCCAAGTTATTTGGTAATGAGACTTGGGAGGATGAACCTCCATTGCTCATCAATGAACTGAATACCTTGGTTCAGCAGACATTGCCTAAGAAGAAACCGGATCCCGAAAGGTTCTTAATACCTTGTACTATAGGCACCATGACCTTTGAGAAGGCTCTGTGTGACCTGGGGTCAAGTATAAACCTCATGCCACTCTCTGTAATAGAGAAACTAGGGATCTTTGAGGTACAAGCTGCAAGAATCTCACTAGAGATGGTAGACAAATCAATGAAAGAAGCTTATGGACTTGTAGAGGATGTCTTAGAGAAGGTTGAAGGCCTTTAGATCCCTGCTGACTTTATAATCCTAGACAATGGGAAGGATGAGGATGAATCCATCATCCTTGGAAGACCCTTCCTAGCCATAGCAAAAGCTGTGATTGATGTGGACAGAGGAGAGTTAGTCCTGGAACTAAATGAGGACTACCTTGTGTTTAAGGCTCAAGGATCTACTTCTGTAACCATGGAGAGGAAGCATGAAAAGCTTCTCTCAATACAGAGTCAAGCAGAGCCCCCACACTCAAACTCTAAGTTTGGTTGTTGGGAGGCCATCATCATGCTTTGAGCATCTGTGAAGCTCTATAAGAGCTCACTGTCAAGCTATTGACATTAAAGAAGCGCTTATTGGGAGGCAACCCAATTTTATTTATCTATGTTAATTATTTTTCCATTTCAATTTCCATTGTTAGTTTATGTTTTCTTTAGGTTGATGATCATGTGGAATCACAAAAACAATCGCAAAAATAAAGAAGAATAAAAAACAGCATCAAAAATAGCACACCCTGGAGGACGAGCTTACTGACGTTTAAACGCCAGTAAGGCTAGCAAAATGGGCGTTTAACGCCCAGCCTGGCGCCATTCTGGGCGTTAAACGCCAGAACTGGCAGGCAGACCGATGTTTAACGCCAAAAAAGGGTGTCTGGTGTCTGGCTAGCGTTAAACGCCAGTAAGGGTAGTAGAATGGGCGTTTAACGCCCAGTCTGGCAGCATTTTGGGCGTTAAACGTCAGAACTGGCAGGCAGACTGGCGTTTAATGCCAGAAATGGGAAGCAGACTGGTGTTTAACGCCAGAATTGGCACACAGAGGGTGTTTGAACGCCAGAAAAGTGCAGGGATGAGAATTCCATGACACCTCAAGATCTGTGGACCCCACATGATCCCCACCTACCTGAACTCACTCTCTCTCCTCTTCACACCTTTCCATAACACCCTTCTCTAAAACACCATTCACCTATCAAATCCTACCCTCTTCCCCACAATCTCTTTACCACTCACATCTATCCACTCTTCCCCAAAAACCCCACCATCAAACCTCACCTACCTCACCATTCAAATTTAAACCAATTCCCTCCCAAACCCACCCATAATCACACGGACCCCCCTCTCCCTTACCCTATAAATACCCCTCCTTACTCCTCCACTTTCACACATCACAAACACTTCCTACCCCTTTGGCCGATCCCTTCACACACCTCCATCTCCTCCATTTCTTCTACTCCTTTCTTTCTTCTTTTGCTCGAGGACGAGCAAACCTTTTAAGTTTCGTGTGGAAAAAAGCCTTGCTTTTTGTTTTTCCTTAACCAATAATGGCACCCAAGGCCGGAGAAACCTCTAGAAAGAAGAAAGGGAAGGCAATAGCTTCCACCTCCGAGTCATGGGAGATGGAGAGATTCATCTCAAAGGTCCATCAAGACTACTTCTATGAAGTTGTGGCCAAGAAAAAGGTGATCCTCGAGGTCCCTTTCATGCTCAAAAAGAGCGAATATCCAGAGATCCGACGTAAGGTTCGGAGAAGAGGTTGGGAAACTCTCACCAACCCCATTCAACAAGTCGGAATCTTAATGGTTCAAGAGTTCTATACTAATGCATGGATCATTAAGAACCATGATCAAAGTGTGAACCCGAAACCAAAGAATTGGCTCACAATGGTTCGGGGGAAATACTTGGATTATAGTCCGGAAACCGTGAGGTTGGCGTTCAACTTGCCAATGATGCAAGGAGATCTTCATCCTTTCACTAGAAGAGTCAACTTTGATCAAAGGTTGGACCAAGTCCTCATGGACATATGTGTGGAAGGAGCTCAATGGAAGAGAGACTCCAAAGGCAAGCCGGTTCAACTAAAAAGGCCTGACCTCAAACCCGTGGCTAGAGGATGGTTGGAGTTCATCCAACGCTCTATTATTCCTACTAGCAACCGGTCCGAAGTAACTGTGGATCGGGCTATCATGATCCATAGTATCATGATTGGAGAGGAAGTGGAAGTTCATGAGATCATATCTCTAGAACTATACAAGGTGGCTGACAAACCCTCCACTTTGGCAAGGTTAGCCTTTCCTCACCTCATCTACCACCTGTGCACTTTAGCCGGAATTGTCATAGGTGAAGACTCCTTCATTGAAGAGGACAAGCCCATCACTAAAAAGAGGATGGATCAAATAGGAGAGCCCACTCATGGACCTCAACAAGAGCATGAGTAAGTTCCTCATCAAGAAATCCCTGAGATGCCTCAAGGGATGCATTTTCCTCCACACAACTATTGGAGGCAACTCAACACATCCTTAGGAGAATTGAGTTCCAACATGGAGCAACTAAGAATGGAGCACCAAGAGCACTGCATCATCCTCCATGAAATTATAGAGGACCAAAAAGCCATGAGAGAGGAGCAACAAAGGCAAGGAAGAGATATTGAGGAGCTAAAGCACTCCATAAGATCTTCAAGAGGAAGAACTAGCCACCATCACTAAGGCGGACCCGTTCTTTAACTTCCTTATTTATACTTTACTATTTTTCAATTTTTATGCTTTGACTATGTTTGTGTCTTCATTACATGATCATTAGTAATTCGAGTCTATGCCTTAAAGATATGAATGTCCTATGAATCCTTCACCTTTCTTAAATGAAAAATGTTTCTAATTGCAAAAGAATAAGAAGTACATGAATTTTGAGTTCTATCTTGAAAATAGTTTGATTATTTTGATGTGGTGGCAATACGTTTTGTTTTTTGAATGAATGCTTGAACAGTGCATATTTTTTATAGTGAAGTTTATGAATGTTAAAATTGTTGGCTCTAAAAGAATGATGGAAAAAGAGAAATGTTATTGATAATCTAAAAAATCATAAAATTAATTCTTGAAGCAAGAAAAAGTAGTGAAAAATACAAAGCTTGCGAAAAAAAGGCGAAAAATAAAGAAAAAAAAGAAAAAGAAAAAGCAAGCAGAAAAAGTCAATAGCCCTTTAAACTAAAATGCAAGGGTAAAAGGATCCAAGGCTTTGAGCATTAATGGATAGGAGGGCCCAACGGAATAAAATCCTAGCCTAAGCGGCTAAATTAAGCTGTCCCTAACCATGTGCTTGTGGCATGAAGGTCCAAGTGAAAAGCTTGAGACTGAGTGGTTAAAGTCGTGATTCAAAGCAAAAAGAGTGTGCTTAAGAACTCTGGACACCTCTAACTAGAGACTTTAGCAAAGCTGAATCACAATCTAAAAAGGTTCACCCAGTTATGTGTTTGTGGCATTTATGTATCCGGTGGTAATACTGGAAAACAAGATGCTTAGAGCTATGGCCAAGACTCATAAAGTATCTATGTTCAAGAATCAACATACTAAACTAGGAGAATCAATAATATTATCTGAATTATGAGTTCCTATGGATGCCAATCATTCTGAACTTCAACGGATAAAGTGAGATGCCAAAACTGTTCAGAAGCAAAAAGCTACTAAGTCCCGCTCATCTAATTGAAACTAAGCATCATTGATGTTTTGAAATTCATTATATATTCTTTTCTTTTTATCCTATTTTGTTTTCAGTTGCTTGGGGACAAGCAACAATTTAAGTTTGGTTTTGTGATGAGCGAATAATTTATACGCTTTTTGGCATTATTTTTACATAGTTTTTAGTATGTTTTAGTTACTTTTTAGTATATTTTTATTAGTTTTTATGAAAAAATCACATTTCTGGACTTTACTATGAGTTTGTGTATTTTTCTATAATTTCAGGTATTTTCTGGCTGAAATTGAGGGACCTGAGCAAAAATCTGATTCAGAGGCTGAGAAAGGACTGCAGATGCTGTTGGATTCTGACCTCCCTGCACTCAAAGTGGATTTTATGGAGCTATAGAAGCCCAATTGGCACGCTCTCAATTGCGTTCGAAAGTAAACATCCTGGGCTTTCCATCAATATATAATAGTTTATACTTTGCTCGAGATTTGATGGCCCAAACTGGCATTCAAACGCCCACCAAAGACCCTTTTCTGGCGTAAAATGCCAGAACTGGTACCAAAGTTGGTGTTTAACTCCAAGGGTGGCCTATGCACGTGAAAGCTTCAAAGCTCAGCCCAAACACTCACCAAGTGGGCCCCGGAAGTGGATTTCTGCACTATCTGCACTTAGTTACTCAATTCCTGTAAACCTAAGTTACTAGTTTAGTATAAATAGCACTTTTTACTATTGTATTCGGAGTCTTTTGATCCCCTTTTGAGTCTTTGATCATATTATGCCATAGGGGAGGCTGGCCATTCGGAAATGCCTAGGCCTTCTTTCTTATGTATTTTCCAACGGTGGAGTTTCTACACCTCATAGATTAAGGTGAGGAGCTCTGCTGTTCCTCATGAATTAATGCAAGTACTATGGTTTTTCTTTCAATTCACGGTTACTCTTATCTAAGATATACTCTCGTACTTAATTCAGTTAAGTCAGAATGAAGGGGTGACCTATGACAATCACCCACTATCTTCGTTACTCGCTTAGCCAAGATCCGCGTGCCTGACAAACACAAAGCGGTCTACATGATGTTCAACGTAGTCATTGGACGACAGTTGGAGTATATTCTCTTGGGTCTCTGATCCACGGATCTGAATTGTCTCACCTGACAACAGAGCATTCAAGTACGTGAGATTAGAACCTTCATGGTATAAGCTAGAATTAATTGGCAGCATTCTTGAGATCCGGAAAGTCTAAACCTTGTCTGTGGTATTCCGAGTTGGATCTGGGAAGGGATGACTGTGATGAGATTTAAACTCACAAATGTTGGGCGCAGTGACAGTGTTCATAAGGATAAATGTTTCCTATTCTGACACAAGTGAGAACCGACAGATGATTAGCCGTACGGTAAATCGTAGCTGGACCATTTTCACTGAGAGGACGGATGGTAGCCATTGACAACGGTGATCCACCAACATACAGCTTGCCATGGAAGGGAGTACGCAAGATTGGATAAGGACAATAGGAAAGCAGAGGTTCAGAAGTAACAAAGCATCTCCAAATGCTTATCTTAAATTCACACCAATGAATTACATAAGTTAAGCATCTTTATTTTAATTTACGTTTTATTTATCTTTTAATTATCAAAACTCATAACCAATTGAATCCGCCTGACTGAGATTTACAAGATGACCATAGCTTGCTTCAAGCCGACAATCTTCGTGGGATCGACCCTTACTCACGTAAGGTATTACTTGGATGACCTAGTGCACTTGCTGGTTAGTTGTACCGGAGTTGTGAAAAGTGTGATCATAATTCCGTTCACCACTCAGCCAGGACAACCCTATGGCTATATTAGCTATGTGAGGGGGAAGTCCATTGATTATAGCCCCTCCAGTATAGAAAGGATGCTGATGGTGAAACAGACAAGCTCCACTCGGAGCTTTGAGGAAAGAATGAAGCAACAAGATCTAGGATTTGATGAAATCCTCAATGAAATCTGTGTGTTGAATGTGTAATGGATAAATGACAAGGATGGGATGCCCAACCAGCTGAGAAGAAGGGATTTGAGCCCCCAAGATAGAGGGTGGCTGGAATTTGTGAGAAGATCCTTAATCCCCACATCCAACACTTCGGAGGTGACCAAAGAGAGAGCCGTGCTCATTTACAGCATCATGAAAGGTGAGAATATCAATGTTGGGGAGTTGATTGCCAACAACATCAACAAAGTGCTGAAGAGCACCAGCGATAACACAAGGTTGGCATTCCCCAGCATCATACAAAGGCTGTGTGATGAAGCTGGAGTTGAGAAGATCATTGATAAAGTGCTAGTGAAGCAAGACAAATTCATAACTGCCAAGAAGATGGCCAAAGTGGTGGCTGTAAACCTACTTCAAAGGGCCAAGAAGCATAGAGCTGCTCATGCTCATGAGCCCCAACAAGGGCAACAATAACAAGAAGAAGAAGCAGAGGAGCAACCATATTTTCTAGCACTCCAACCACCACCACTATATCAACAATACCAATAATTTCTTGAAGGATTCAATTGGGAACAACTGCAAGGAGACATACACTAGATGAAGGGAGATATCCACCACTTGATAGAAGATGTCAACCAACTCAAACAGCAACAACAACATTGGGATCACATGAATGAGAACATACAACAACTCCAAGGAAGTATGGAGCAACTGAAGGAGCAGCAAGATCAGTTTGACTGGGGAGAAATGCAAGGTGCACTCAACAAGATAGTGGAGCAAAATAAATGGCAGCAGAGGAACCTTGCTGAGTTTAGACATCTTTATAATGCCAAAACCATCTCAAGGAGGCAATATGACATAAACACACAAGCGAAGCTAAATCACTTGTGTAATGCTGTGGCCGCTCTAAACCCAAGATATCCAACATTCATACAAGGAATGGAGGAGTTGAGTGCAAGACAAGAAGAAATTCTGGCCAAGCACAAGGAGGATGAAAAGAACTACATGCAAAAGCTAGGATTTTGGAAGCCCAAAGACACTAAAGCACAAGAGGGATCCTCCAAAAAGGAAGAAGATGGATCCTCCCCTTCCAAGAAGAAAGACAAGGGAAAGGGGCCAATGAATTGAAGCTGCTCAAGGTTGTTAAGTCCCAGGATTGACACTCTTTATTTTTTGAATCCTGTTTGAGTTTTTATATCTGTTTTAAATCTCTGTCCAAGAATAAATTGCAACATTAGGGTAGTTTATGTTTCATGTTTAATTGTTTATGACTGAAGTCTTTTCTGAGTCCTTTGAATTACAAGAAACAAAATGCAATGTTAATTTCAAGTCTTTTTCAATATCAATAAAGAATAGTTTGTCTCCATAAGAGTTGTTATGAGTTGTACAAGAACAATAGTGAAAGAGGCCAAGAACAAGAAGGATCATTCAAAAACTAAAAGATAAGGAACTACGTGTAGAACCTTGAATAAATTGAAAGGAAAATGAGTCATGATAGGCAACTAGTCTTAGAAGGTATAACATGTGAAGGATAAAGGGTATTCCTTCAACATCTATAGAACCAAGAAGTAGTAAGCAATCAAGACCCAATGCTCTGAGCATCAACTACTAGGATAAAAAAGAACATTGAAAAGCTCAAAAGAGTTGAAAACCCTAGTAGATGCTTGTGGTGAAGATGTGTCAAGAAGAGACCTGGGCGAGTAAATTCTTAGGGGTGTTTCAACACCTAGTACCCTAAAGCCAACTGGTTTGGGAGTGCTAATTGAAAGCCTAACTAAAGAGTTGTCTTGAGACAAAACACTTAGAGTCATGGTCAATAAACAAAAAGAAAAGAACATCCAAAAAGAAGATGAAATAACTCCTACTACTTCAAGGTGACAATCAATAAAGAGGATCCTTGAAGCCTACATTTGAAAGATCTCTCAAAGATCTAGAAGCTATCTATGACATTAAGACAAAAATATTCATGAATGTGTTAAACACTTAGTCCTACCCTTAGTCATGTTTGCATCCATTAGAGGTCAAAGCCTCAATTCATAAAAGGACTACTCACAATGATTTGCCTGGGACAAGCAAAGCTTAAGTTTGGTGTTGTGATGACTTGCATCATCTACCTTTCTTTCTTTCATAAAAAGGACCACAAAAGAGCATAATCTCATTTAATCATTACAATTCATGCAATATTTGATGAATATTTTAGAACATTGCTTTGAAATGAGTTGTGCTGAGTTTCAGGTGAAAAAGACATAAAAAATGGGAAGAAAACAACAAAACAAGTTGGGCGTGTGATACGGGCGTGCCACTTGGAGCAAACGCCACAAAAGTACACTGGTGTGGCACACCAGGACTTGGGCGTGGCACGCCAGTACCGAAGTCCAGAGGAGTCCTCAAGCAATCACATGGGCGTGGCACGACAGGAGCTGGGCGTGGTACGCCAATACGACTTTCCAGAAAGTAACATTGAAGGCCATTGAAGGGGCGTGGCACGCCAGGTTGCGCGTGGCACGCCTAGCCCATCACTCACTATAAGGCATGCCACTTGATGTCAAAGACGTGGCACGCCAGCTTCAAAAGCCACTTGGGCGTGCCACTTGAGGAGTCAGGCGTGGCACGCCAAGCTTGAGGAACCAACAAATGAATGGGCGTGCCACTTGAGCAACATAGTGTGGCACGCTGGTACATGATTTCAGAAAGGAAGTTGAAGCCTAAAAGGTCCTGGACATGCCACTTGAGATTGAAAGCGTGGCACACCAGGCTCTCATCCCCACTTAGGCGTGCCATTTGAGTAACCAGGCATGGCACGCCAATGCACAAAGAAGCCAAAGCAAGGGCTGGGCGTGCCACTTGGTATCGAAGGCGTGGCACGCCAGTCCAAGAATCTCACTATGGCGTGCCACTTAAATGCTGGGCGTGGCACGCCAGCTACTGGAACCAAGGCAAGATGATGGGCGTGGCACGCTAATGAGCGGATAATTTATATGCTTTTTGACATTGTTTTTAGGTAGTTTTTAGTATGGTTTAGTCACTTTTTAGTATATTTTTATTAGTTTTTATGCAAAATTCACATTTTTAGACTTTACTATTAGTTTGTGTATTTTTCTATGATTTCAGGTATTTCTGGCTGAAATTGAGGGATTTGAGCAAAAGACTAATTCAGAGGCTGAGAAAGCACTGCAGATGCTGTTGGATTCTGACCTCCCTGCACTCGAAGTGGATTTTCTGGAGCTATAGAAGCCCAATTGGTGCGCTCTTAATTGTGTTGGAAAGTAAACATCCTGGGCTTTCCAGCAATATATAATAGTCCATACTTTGCCAGAACTGGCACCAAAGCTGGAGTTAAACGCCCAAACTAGCATCCAAGCTGGCGTTTAACTCCAAGAAGGGCCTATGCACGTGAAAGCTTCAAGGCTCAGCCCAAACACTCACCAAGTGGGCCCCGGAAGTAGATTTCTGCACTTAGACTTATTCTCTATAAACCTATGCTACTAGTTTAGTATAAATAGAACTTTTTACTATTGTATTAAGATCTTTTTGAAAACCTTTTATGCGATTTTCATATTTGGGGAGGCTGGCCATTCGGCCATGCCTAGACCTTTTTCACTTATGTATTTTCCACGGTGGAGTTTCTACACCTCATAGAATGAGGTGAGGAGCTCTGCTGTTCCTCGAGAATTAATGCAAGTACTATTATTTTTCTATTCAATTCACGCTTACTCTTTCTCCAAGATATACTCTTGTACTTAATTCAGTTAAGTCAGAATGAAGGGGTGACCCGTGACATTCACCCAATCTTCGTTACTCGCTTCGCTAAGATCTGCGTGCTTGACAACCACAAGGCGGTCTACATGATGTTCAACGTAGTCATTGGACGACAGCTGGAGTATAGTCTCTTTGGTCTCTAATCCATGGGTTCGCATCGTCTCTCCTGACAACAGAGCATCCGACTTTGTGATTAGGATCTTCGTGGTATAAGCTAGAACCAATAGGCAGCATTCCGAGATCCAAAAAGTCTAAACATTGTCTGTGGTATTTCGAGTAGGATCAGGGAAGGGATGACTGTAAAGAGCTTCAAACTTGTGAATGTTGGGCACAATAACAGTGCACAAAAGGATAAGGGTCCTATTTTGACGCTAGCGAGAACTGACAGATGATTAGCCCTGCGGTAGTTGTGCCTAGTATTTTTCATCCGAGACGAGAAATCCGACAGTTGATTAGCCGTACAGAAACCGTAGCCGGACCATTTTCACTGAGAGGATCTTACAGATTGCCATGGAAGGGAGTATGCATGATTGGATGAGGACAATAGGAAAGTAGAGGTTCATAGGCAACAAAGCATCTCCAACGCTTATCTAAAATTCCCACCAAGGAATTACATAAGTAATCTTATTTTTCTCTATGTTTTATTTATCTTTTAATCATTAAAACCTCATAACCATTTGAATCCGCCTGACTGAGATTTACAAGATGACCATAGCTTGCTTCAAGCCGACAATCTCCGTGGAATCGACCCTTACTCACGTAAGGTTTATTACTTGGACGACCCAGTGCACTTGCTGGTTAGTTGTAAGAAGTTGTGAAAAGTGTGAATCACGATTTCGTGCACCAAGTTTTTGGTGCCGTTGCCGGGGATTGTTCGAGTTTGAACAACTGACGGTTCATCTTGTTGCTTAGTGATGAGCGGATAATTTGTACGCTATTTGGCATTGTTTTTAGTATGTTTTTAGTAGATTTAGTTAGTATTTATTATATTTTTATTAGTTTTTAGTTAAAATTCACTTTTTTGGACTTTACTATGAGTTTGTGTGTTTTTCTGTGATTTCAGGTATTTTCTGGCTGAAATTGAGGGACTTGAGCAAAAATCTGATTCAGAGACTGAAAAGGACTGCAGATGCTGTTGGATTCTGACCTCCCTGCACTCGAAGTGGATTTTCTGGAGCTACAGAAGCCCAATTGGTGCGCTCTTAATTGTGTTCGAAAGTAAACATCCTGGGCTTTCCAGCAATATATAATAGTCCATACTTTGCCAGAACTGGCACCAAAGCTGGAGTTAAACGCCCAAACTAGCATCCAAGCTGGCGTTTAACTCCAAGAAGGGCCTATGCACGTGAAAGCTTCAAGGCTCAGCCCAAACACTCACCAAGTGGGCCCCGGAAGTAGATTTCTGCACTTAGACTTATTCTCTGTAAACCTATGCTACTAGTTTAGTATAAATATAACTTTTTACTATTGTATTAAGATCTTTTTGAAAACCTTTTATGCGATTTTCATATTTGGGGAGACTGGCCATTCGGCCATGCCTAGACCTTTTTCACTTATGTATTTTCCACGATTGAGTTTCTACACCTCATAGAATGAGGTGAGGAGCTCTGCTGTTCCTCGAGAATTAATGCAAGTACTATTATTTTTCTATTCAATTCACGCTTACTCTTTCTCCAAGATATACTCTTGTACTTAATTCAGTTAAGTCAGAATGAAGGGGTGACCCGTGACAATCACCCAATCTTCGTTACTCGCTTAGCCAAGATCTGTGTGCTTGACAACCACAAGGCGGTCTACATGATGTTCAACGTAGTCATTGGACGACAGCTGGAGTATAGTCTCTTTGGTCTCTAATCCATGGGTTCGCATCGTCTCTCCTGACAACAAAGCATCCGAATTTGTGATTAGGATCTTCGTGGTATAAGCTAGAACCAATAGGCAGCATTCCGAGATGCAAAAAGTCTAAACATTGTCTATGGTATTTCGAGTAGGATCAGGGAAGGGATGACTGTAAAGTGCTTCAAACTTGTGAATGTTGGGCGCAGTAACAGTGCACAAAAGGATAAGGGTCCTATTTTGACGCTAGCGAGAACTGACAGATGATTAGCCCTGCGGTAGCTGTGCCTAGTATTTTTCATCCGAGACGAGAAATCCGACAGTTGATTAGCCGTACAGAAACCGTAGCTGGACCATTTTCACTGAGAGGATCTTACAGCTTGCCATGGAAGGGAGTATGCATGATTGGATGAGGACAATAGGAAAGCAGAGGTTCATAGGCAACAAAGCATCTCCAACGCTTATCTAAAATTCCCACCAAGGAATTACATAAGTAATCTTATTTTTCTCTATGTTTTATTTATCTTTTAATCATTAAAACCTCATAACCATTTGAATCCGCCTGACTGAGATTTACAAGATGACCATAGCTTGCTTCAAGCCGACAATCTCCGTGGAATCGACCCTTACTCACGTAAGGTTTATTACTTGGACGACCCAGTGCACTTGCTGGTTAGTTGTAAGAAGTTGTGAAAAGTGTGAATCACGATTTCGTGCACCAAGTTTTTGGTGCCGTTGCCGGGGATTGTTCGAGTTTGAACAACTGACGGTTCATCTTGTTGCTTAGTGATGAGCGGATAATTTGTACGCTATTTGGCATTGTTTTTAGTATGTTTTTAGTAGATTTAGTTAGTATTTATTATATTTTTATTAGTTTTTAGTTAAAATTCACTTTTTTGGACTTTACTATGAGTTTGTGTGTTTTTCTGTGATTTCAGGTATTTTCTGGCTGAAATTGAGGGACTTGAGCAAAAATCTGATTCAGAGACTGAAAAGGACTGCAGATGCTGTTGGATTCTGACCTCCCTGCACTCGAAGTGGATTTTCTGGAGCTACAGAAGCCCAATTGGTGCGCTCTTAATTGTGTTCGAAAGTAAACATCCTGGGCTTTCCAGCAATATATAATAGTCCATACTTTGCCAGAACTGGCACCAAAGCTGGAGTTAAACGCCCAAACTAGCATCCAAGCTGGCGTTTAACTCCAAGAAGGGCCTATGCACGTGAAAGCTTCAAGGCTCAGCCCAAACACTCACCAAGTGGGCCCCGGAAGTAGATTTCTGCACTTAGACTTATTCTCTGTAAACCTATGCTACTAGTTTAGTATAAATATAACTTTTTACTATTGTATTAAGATCTTTTTGAAAACCTTTATGCGATTTTCATATTTGGGGAGACTGGCCATTCGGCCATGCCTAGACCTTTTTCACTTATGTATTTTCCACGATTGAGTTTCTACACCTCATAGAATGAGGTGAGGAGCTCTGCTGTTCCTCGAGAATTAATGCAAGTACTATTATTTTTCTATTCAATTCACGCTTACTCTTTCTCCAAGATATACTCTTGTACTTAATTCAGTTAAGTCAGAATGAAGGGGTGACCCGTGACAATCACCCAATCTTCGTTACTCGCTTAGCCAAGATCTGCGTGCTTGACAACCACAAGGCGGTCTACATGATGTTCAACGTAGTCATTGGACGACAGCTGGAGTATAGTCTCTTTGGTCTCTAATCCATGGGTTCGCATCGTCTCTCCTGACAACAAAGCATCCGAATTTGTGATTAGGATCTTCGTGGTATAAGCTAGAACCAATAGGCAGCATTCCGAGATGCAAAAAGTCTAAACATTGTCTATGGTATTTCGAGTAGGATCAGGGAAGGGATGACTGTAAAGTGCTTCAAACTTGTGAATGTTGGGCGCAGTAACAGTGCACAAAAGGATAAGGGTCCTATTTTGACGCTAGCGAGAACTGACAGATGATTAGCCCTGCGGTAGCTGTGCCTAGTATTTTTCATCCGAGACGAGAAATCCGACAGTTGATTAGCCGTACAGAAACCGTAGCTGGACCATTTTCACTGAGAGGATCTTACAGCTTGCCATGGAAGGGAGTATGCATGATTGGATGAGGACAATAGGAAAGCAGAGGTTCATAGGCAACAAAGCATCTCCAACGCTTATCTAAAATTCCCACCAAGGAATTACATAAGTAATCTTATTTTTCTCTATGTTTTATTTATCTTTTAATCATTAAAACCTCATAACCATTTGAATCCGCCTGACTGAGATTTACAAGATGACCATAGCTTGCTTCAAGCCGACAATCTCCGTGGAATCGACCCTTACTCACGTAAGGTTTATTACTTGGACGACCCAGTGCACTTGCTGGTTAGTTGTGCGAAGTTGTGAAAAGTGTGAATCACGATTTCGTGCACCAAGTTTTTGGTGCCGTTGCCGGGGATTGTTCGAGTTTGGACAACTGACGGTTCATCTTGTTGCTTAGTGATGAGCGGATAATTTGTACGCTTTTTGGCATTGTTTTTAGTATGTTTTTAGTAGATTTAGTTAGTTTTATTATATTTTTATTAGTTTTTAGTTAAAATTAACTTTTCTGCACTTTACTATGAGTTTGTGTGTTTTTCTGTGATTTCAGGTATTTTCTGGCTGAAATTGAGGGACTTGAGCAAAAATCTGATTCAGAGACTGAAAAGGACTGTAGATGCTGTTGGATTCTGACCTCCCTGCACTCGAAGTAGATTTTCTAGAGCTACAGAAGCCTAATTGGCGCGTTCTCAACGGAGTTGAAAAGTAGACATCCTGGGCTTTCCAGCAATGTATAATAGTCCATACTTTGCCCGAGATTTGATGGCCCAACCCGGCGTTCCAAATCAGCACAAGAATGCCCGGCGTTAAACGCCGGAACTGGCACAAGAATGGGAGTTAAACGCCCAAACTGGCACAAAAGCTGGCGTTTAACTCCAAGAAGAGTCTCTACACGAAAATGCTTCAATGCTCAGCCCAAGCACACACCAAGTGGGCCTGGAAGTTGATTTTTCTGTCATTTACTCATTTCTGTAAACCTTAGGCTACTAGTTCTTTATAAATAAGACCTTTTGCTATTGTATTTAGATATCTTGGTAGCTATCTTTGAGTAGTTTTATGCTATCTTAGATCATTGGGAGGCTGGCCATTCGGCCATGCCTAGACCTTGTTCTTATGTATTTTCAACGGTGGAGTTTCTACACACCATAGATTAAGGTGTGGAGCTCTGCTGTACCTCGAGTATTAATGCAATTACTATTGTTCTTCTATTCAATTCAGCTTGTTCTTATTCCAAGATATTCATTTGCACTCAAGAACTTGATGAATGTGATGATTATGTGACGCTCATCATCATTCTCACTTATGAACGCGTGCCTGACAACCACTCCCGTTCTACAAGCAAACAAGGCTTGAATGTTTATCTCTTGGATTCTTTAATCGGAATCTTCGTGGTATAAGCTAGAATTGATGGCGGCATTCAAGAGAATCCGGAAGGTCTAAACCTTGTCTGTGGTATTCTGAGTAGGATTCAATGATTGAATGACTGTGACGAGCTTCAAACTCGCGATTGTGGGGCGTTAGTGACAGACGCAAAAGAATTACTGGATTCTATTCCGACATGATCGAGAACCGACAGCTGAATAGCCGTGCCGTGACAGGGTGCGTTGAACATTTTCACTGAGAGGATGGGACTGTAGCCACTGAGAATGGTGATGCCCAACATACAGCTTGCCATGGAAAGGAGTAAGAAGGATTGGATGAAGACAGTAGGAAAGCAGAGAGACGGAAGGGACAAAGCATCTCCATTCGCTTATCTGAAGTTCTCACCAATGAATTACATAAGTATCTCTATCTTTATCTTTATGCTTTATTCATATATCATCCATAACCATTTGAGTCTGCCTGACTAAGATTTACAAGGTGACCATAGCTTGCTTCATACCAACAATCTCCGTGGGATCGACCCTTACTCGCGTAAGGTTTATTACTTGGACGACCCAGTGCACTTGCTGGTTAGTTGTACGAAGTTGTGAAATTATGTTTATACCATGGTATTGAGCACCAAGTTTTTGGATTCATTACCAAGGATTATTTGAGTTGTGAAAAGTAGAGATCACAATTTCGTGCACCAAGTTTTTGGCGCCGTTGCCGGGGATTGTTGAGTTTGGACAACTGACAGTTCATCTTGTTGCTTAGATTAGGTATTTTTTCTTCAGAGTTCTTAAGAATGAATTCTAGTGTTTCAAGGTGATGTTCTTATCATCACCAAAGCTGATTGATTCTCATCAATTTAGCTCTTGAATGCAATGTCCTGCTGAAGCTTGGCTAGCCATGTCTAATTTCTTTAGACTGAAGCTTTAGACTAACATTGCATGATTCCTGGAATTCTCATTAAGAATTTTGATATCTTTATTTTCTTTTCCACTTAATTTTCGAAAAAACCAAAAAAAAATTACAAAATCATAAAAACCAAAAATATTGCATGTTTCTTGTTAAGTCTAGTGTCTCATTTTAAGTTTGGTGTCAATTGCATGTTTCTGTTCTTCTTGCATTTTTCGAATTCATGCATGTGTCTTCATTAATCTTCAAGTTGTTCTTGATGATTTCCTTGTTCTGATCTTTAAACTCTCTTGTCTTGAGTGTTTTGTTGTGTCAATGGTGTCTTGCATGCATTGTTATTTGATTTTAGTTGCATTTTGATTATTCCTCATTATTAAAAATCCAAAAAAATATTTTTAATTTGTGTCTTTTCAAGTCAATAATACAGGGAATTGAAGATTCAGAACATTCAGCAGAGGAATTACACAGAAAAAGCTGGGCGTTCAAAACGCCCAGTAAGGAAGGGAAACTGGTGTTTAAACGCCAGCCAGGGTGCCTGGCTGGGCGTTTAATGCCCAAAAGGGTAGCAATTTGGGCGTTAAACGCCAGAATGTGCACCATTCTGGGCGTTTAACGCCAGGATGGCACAAGAGGGAAGATTCTGTTTTTAATTCAAATTTTTTCAGGTTTTCAAAATTTTTTAAAATCAAATCTTTTTCAAATCAAATCTTTTGAATCAAATCTTTTTCAAAATCAATTTCCTTCCATTTTCAAAAATACTTGCTATCAATTAATGATTTGATTCAACATTTCAAGTATGTTGCCTTTTCTGTTGAGAAAGATTTAATGTTTGAATCATATCTGTTCTTGTTAGCCAAGTCATTAAAATCAAATCTTTTTAATTTGTTTTTCAAATCATATCTTTTCAATCACATCTTTTTAAAACCATAATTTTTCAATCATATCTTCTAATCACATCTTTTGGATTTATAATTTAAAACTCTTTTTCAAAAATCACTTGATTTCTTTTCCACACTTGTTTTTCGAAAATCAATTAGTATTTTTCAAAATGTTTTTAAAATGTTTTCTAAAATTTCTTCCCCTCTTCTTACATCCTTCTATTTATGGATCAACACTATTCCTTAATGCACAATTCGAACTCCATCTCTCTTGATAAGTTCGAATTCTTCTGCTTCTTCCTTCTATTTTTCTTTTTCTCTGACACTTCAAGGAATCTCTATACTGTGACATAGAGGATTCCATATTTTCTTGTTCTCTTCTCTTTCATATGAGCAGGAGCAAGGACAAAAGCATTCTTGTTGAGGCTGATCCTGAACCTGAAAGGACCTTGAAGCGAAAGCTAAGAGAAGCTAAGGCACAACTCTCTGTAGAGGACCTAACAGAAATCTTCAAGGAAGAAGAACCCATGGCAGCCGAAAACAACAACAATGCCAACAATGCAAGGAAGGTGCTTGGTGACTTTACTGCACCTACTCCCGACTTCTATGGGAGAAGCATCTCTATCCCTGCCATTGAAGCAAACAACTTTGAGCTTAAGCCTCAATTAGTTTCTCTAATGCAACAGAATTGCAAGTTCCATGGACTTCCATTGGAAGATCCTCATCAGTTTTTAGCTAAATTCTTGCAAATCTGTGACACTGTCAAGACTAATGGGGTTGACCCTGAGGTCTACAGACTTATGCTATTCCCTTTTGCTGTAAGAGAAAGAGCTAGGATATGGTTGGACTCACAACCTAAAGAAAGCCTGAACTCTTGGGAAAAGCTAGTCAATGCCTTCTTGGCAAAGTTCTTTTCACCTCAAAAATTGAGTAAGCTTAGAGTAGAAGTCCAAACCTTCAGACAAAAGGAAGGAGAATCCCTCTATGAAGCTTGGGAAAGATACAAACAATTGATCAGAAAGTGTCCCTCTGATATGCTTTCTGAATGGAGCATCTAGGTATTTTCTATGATGGTTTGTCTGAACTGTCCAAGATGTCCTTGGATAGCTCTGCTGGAGGATCTCTTCATCTGAAGAAGACACCTACAGAAGCTCAAGAACTAATTGAAATGGTTGCAAATAACCAATTCATGTACACTTCTGAAAGGAATCCTGTGAACAATGGGACAAATCAGAAGAAAGGAGTTCTTGAGATAGATACTCTGAATGCCATATTGGCTCAGAATAAAATATTGACTCAGCAAGTCAATTTGATTTCTCAAAGTCTGTCTGGAATGCAAAATGCACCAAGCAGTACTAAGGATGCTTCATCTGAAGAAGAAGCTTATGATCCTGAGAACCCTTCAATGGAAGAGGTGAATTACATGGGAGAACCCTATGGAAACACCTATAATTTCTCATGGAGAAATCATCCAAATCTCTCATGGAAGGATCAACAGATACCTCAACAAGGTTTCAACAACAATAATGGTGGAAGAAACAGGTTTAGTAAGGGCAAGCCTTTTCCATCATCTTCTCAGCAACAGACAGAGAATTCTAAGCAGAACCACTCTGACTTAGCAACCATGGTCTCTGATCTAATTAAAACCACTCAAAGTTTCATGACTGAAACAAGGTCCTCCATTAGAAATTTGGAGGCACAAGTGGGTCAGCTGAGTAAGAAAATTACTGAACTCACTCCTAGTACTCTTCCAAGCAATACAGAAGAGAATCCAAAAGGAGAGTGTAAGGCCATTAACATGACCTACATGGCCGAACTTGAAGAGGAGGAAGAGGCAGTGAACGCCACTGAGGAAGACCTCAATGGGCGTCCACTGACCTCCAACGAGTTCCCTAATGAGGAACCGTGGGAATCGGAGGCTCATAATGAGACCATAGAGATTCCATTGGATTTACTTCTGCCATTCATGAGCTCTGATGAGTATTCTTCCTCTAAAGAGGATGAGTATGTCACTGAAGAGCAAGTTGCTAAATACCTTGGAGCAATCATGAAGCTATATGACAAGTTATTTGGTAATGAGACTTGGGAGGATACACCCCTTTTGCTCACCAAAGAACTGGATGACTTGTCTAGGCAGAAATTACCTCAAAAGAGACAAGATCCTGGGAAGTTTTCAATACCTTGCACCATAGGCACCATGACCTTCAAGAAGGCTCTGTGTGATCTAGGGTCAAGTGTGAACCTCATGTCTCTCTCTGTAATGGAGAAGCTAGGGATCTTTGAGGTACAAGCTGCAAGAATCTCACTAGAGATGGCAGACAATTCAAGAAAACAAGCTTATGGACTAGTAGAGGATGTTTTGGTGAAGATTGAAGACCATTACATCCCTGCTGATTTCATAGTCTTAGAGACTGGGAAGTGCATGGATGAATCCATCATCCTTGGCAGACCCTTCCTAGCCACAGCAAAGGCTGTGATTGATGTGGACAGAGGAGAATTGATCATTCAAGTGAATGAAGAATCCTTTGTGTTTAAGGCTCAAGGATATCCCTCTGTCATCATGGAGAGGAAGCATGAAGAGCTTCTCTCAAAACAGAGTAAAACAAAGCCCCCACAGTCAAACTCTAAGTTTGGTGTTGGGAGGCCACAACCAACTTCTAAGTTTGGTGTTGAACCCCCACATTCAAACTCTAAGTTTGGTGTTGGGAGGTTCCAACATTGCTCTGAGCATTTGTGAGGCTCCATGAGAGCCCTCTGTCAAGCTATTGACATTAAAGAAGCGCTTGTTGGGAGGCAACCCAATGTTATATTTTATCTATTTTTCTTTGTTATTTTATGTTTTCTGTAGGTTGATGATCATGGGAAGTCACAAAATCAATTAAAAAAGCAAAAACAGAATGAAAAACAGAAAGAAAAATAGCACACCCTGGAGGAGAATTTGCTGGCGTTTAAACGCCAGTGAAGCTAGCAAATGGGCGTTTAACGCCCAGTCTGGCACCATTCTGTACGTTTAACGCCAGAAAGGGGCACCAGACTGGCGTTAAACGCCAGGAAAGGGCAAGAACCTGGCGTTAAACGCCAGAAATGGGCACCAGCCAGGCGTTTAACGCCAGAATTGGCACAGAAAGCAATTTTGCTCGCCACTTGGTGCAGGGATGACTTTTCCTTGACACCTCAGGATCTGTGGACCCCACAGGATCCCCACCTACCCCACCACCCTCTCTCTTCTTCTTCACCCATTCACCAATCACCTTAACACCTCTTCCCCAAAAACCCCTCACCTATCAAATCCCATCTTTCTCTTCACCACTCACATCCATCCTTTATAAAACCCCACCTACCTCACCGTTCAAATTTAAACCACTTTCCCTCTCAAACCCACCCTCACATAACCGAACCCTACCACTCTCTCCACCCCTATATAAACCCATCTTCACTCCTTCATTTTCACACAACCTAAACATTACTTCTCCCCCTTTGGCCGAACCACAAAGCCACCTCCATCTCCTCTATTTCTTCTTCTTCTACTCTCTTCTTTCTTCTTTTGCTCGAGGACGAGCAAACCTTTTAAGTTTGGTGTGGTAAAAGCATTGCTTTTTGTTTTTCCATAACCATCTATGGCATCCAAGGCCGGAGAAACCTCTAGAAAGTGGAAAGGGAAGGCAAAAGCTTCCACCTCCGAGTCATGGGAGATGGAGAGATTCATCTCAAGGGTGCATCAAGACCACTTCTATGAAGTTGTGGCCATGAAGAAGGTGATCCCCGAGATCCCTTTCGAACTCAAAAAGGGTCAACTTTGATCAAAGGTTGGACCAAGTCCTCATAAACATTTGTGAAGAGGGCGCTCAATGGAAGAGAAACTCAAGAAGGAAGCCATTTCAACTAAGAAGGCATGACCTCAAGCCCATCACTAAGAAAAGGATGGAGCAAACAAGAGATCCCACTCATCATGAAATCCCTGAGATGCCTCAAGGGATGCACTTCCCTCCACCAAACTATTGGGAGCAAATCAACACCTCCCTAGGAGA
This sequence comes from Arachis stenosperma, assembly GCF_014773155.1. NCBI lineage: Eukaryota > Viridiplantae > Streptophyta > Magnoliopsida > Fabales > Fabaceae > Arachis > Arachis stenosperma. Next base: position 94,484,393 of record NC_080380.1, read on the forward strand.
ATTGAGTTCCAACATGGGACAACTAAGGGTGGAGCACCAAGAACATTCCATCCTCCTCCATGAAATTAGAGAAGATCAAAGAATCATGAGAAAGGAGCAACAAAGGAAAGGAAGAGACATTGAGGAGCTCAAGCACTCCATAAGATCTTCAAGAGGAAGAACAAGCCGCCATCACTAAGGTGGACCTGTTCTTTAATCTCCTTGTTCCTTATTTTCCTGTTTTTCGAAAATTATGCTTATGTTTACCTATGTTTGTGTCTTGTGATCATTAGTGTCTTAGTGTCTATGCCTTAAAGTTATGAATGTCCTATGAATCCATCACCTTTCTTGAATGAAAAATGTTCTTAATTGAAAAAGAGAAGAATTGCATGAATTTCAGATTTTATAACAGATTAATTATTTTGATGTGGTGGCAATACTTTTGTTTTCTGAATGTATGCTTGAACAGTGCATATGTCTTTTGAATTTGTTGTTCATGAATGTTAAAATTGTTGGCTCTTGAAAGAATGATGAAAAAGGAGACATGTTGCTGAGGATCTGAAAAATCATAAAAATGATTCTTGAAGCAAGAAAAAGCAGTGAAAAAAAAAGAGAAAAAAAGAAATAAAAGAAGGAGAAAGAGAAAAAGAAAGAAAAAGAAATAAATAAAGTTGTGATCCAAGGCAAAAAGAGTGTGCTTAAGAACCCTGGACACCTCTAATTGGGGACTCTAGCAAAGCTGAGTCACAATCTGAAAAGGTTCACCCAATTATGTGTCTGTGGCATGTATGTATCCGGTGGTAATACTGGAAGACAGAGTGCTTTGGGCCACAGCCAAGACTCATAAAGTAGCTGTGTTCAAGAATTATCATACTTAACTAGGAGAATCAATAACACTATCTGGATTCTGAGTTCCTATAGAAGTCAATCATTCTGAATTTCAAAGGATAGAGTGAGATGCCAAAACTGTTCAGAGGCAAAAAGCTAAAAGCCCCGCTCATCTTATTAATACTGATCTTCATAGATGTTTTTGGAATTCATTGCATATTCTCTTCTTTTTATCTTATTTGATTTTCAGTTGCTTGGGGACAAGCAACAATTTAAGTTTGGTGTTGTGATGAGCGGATAATTTGTACGCTTTTTGGCATTGTTTTTAGTATGTTTTTAGTAGATTTAGTTAGTTTTTATTATATTTTTATTAGTTTTTAGTTAAAATTAACTTTTCTGCACTTTACTATGAGTTTGTGTGTTTTTCTATGATTTCAGGTATTTTCTGGCTGAAATTGAGGGACTTGAGCAAAAATCTGATTCAGAGACTGAAAAGGACTGCAGATGCTGTTGGATTCTGACCTCCCTGCACTCGAAGTGGATTTTCTGGAGCTACAGAAGCCCAATTGGCGCGTTCTCAACGGAGTTGAAAAGTAGACATCCTGGGCTTTCCAGCAATGTATAATAGTCCATACTTTGCCCGAGATTTGATGGCCCAACTCGGCGTTCCAAATCAGCACAAGAATGCCCGGCGTTAAACGCGGGAACTGGCACAAGAATGGGAGTTAAACGCCCAAACTGGCACAAAAGCTGGCGTTTAACTCCAAGAAGAGTCTCTACACGAAAATGCTTCAATGCTCAGCCCAAGCACACACCAAGTGGGCCCGGAAGTGGATTTTTCTGTCATTTACTCATTTCTGTAAACCTTAGGCTACTAGTTCTTTATAAATAAGACCTTTTGCTATTGTATTTAGATATCTTGGTAGCTATCTTTTAGTAGTTTTATGCTATCTTATATCATTGGGAGGCTGGCCATTCGGCCATGCCTAGACCTTGTTCTTATGTATTTTCAACGGTGGAGATTCTACACACCATAGATTAAGGTGTGGAGCTCTGCTGTACCTCGAGTATTAATGCAATTACTATTGTTCTTCTATTCAATTCAGCTTGTTCTTATTCCAAGATATTCATTCGCACTCAAGAACTTGATGAATGTGATGATTATGTGATGCTCATCATCATTCTCACTTATGAACGCGTGCCTGACAACCACTCCCGTTCTACAAGCAAACAAGGCTTGAATGTTTATCTCTTGGATTCTTTAATCGGAATCTTCGTGGTATAAGCTAGAATTGATGGCGGCATTCAAGAGAATCCGGAAGGTCTAAACCTTGTCTGTGGTATTCTGAGTAGGATTCAATGATTGAATGACTGTGACGAGCTTCAAACTCGCGATTGTGGGGCGTTAGTGACAGACGCAAAAGAATCACCGGATTCTATTCCGACATGATCGAGAATCGACAGCTGAATAGCCGTGCCGTGACAGGGTGCATTGAACATTTTCACTGAGAGGATGGGACTGTAGCCACTGACAATGGTGATGCCCAACATACAGCTTGCCATGGAAAGGAGTAAGAAGGATTGGATGAAGACAGTAGGAAAGCAGAGAGACGGAAGGGACAAAGCATCTCCATTCGCTTATCTGAAGTTCTCACCAATGAATTACATAAATATCTCTATCTTTATCTTTATGCTTTATTCATATATCATCCATAACCATTTGAGTCTGCCTGACTAAGATTTACAAGGTGACCATAGCTTGCTTCATACCAACAATCTCCGTGGGATCGACCCTTACTCGCGTAAGGTTTATTACTTGGACGACCCAGTGCACTTGCTGGTTAGTTGTGCAAAGTTGTGTTTATGCCATGGTATTGAGCACCAAGTTTTTGGATTCATTACCGGGGATTATTTGAGTTGTGAAAAGTAGTGATCACAATTTCGTGCACCACTTAGATTAGGTAATTTTCTTTTTTATTTGAGTCCTTTATTTTCTTTTCAAAAAAAAATTTGAAAAAAAAATTATTTTGTTCTTCAGAATTTTTAAGAATGAATTCTAGAGTTTCAAGATGATATGTTGAAGCCTGGCTGGCTATTAAGCCATGTCTAATCTTTTGGACTGGGGCTTCTACTTATCATTGCAGGAGCCTGTTGATTCCCATCAATTTGGCTGTTGTATGTCTTCCTCATGCTAAAGCTTGGCTGGCTATTAAGCCATGTCTAAACATTTGGACCGAAGCTTTCACTTAAAAGCTTGGCTGGCTATTAAGCCATGTCTAATTCTTTGGACCTAAGCTTTAGACTAATATTGCATGATTCTTGGAATTCTTATTAAAAATTTTGAATTTCTTTATTTTCTTTTTCCGAAATATTTTTAAAAAAATACAAAAATATAAAAAAATTTTTAAAAACCAAAAATTTTTTTATGTTTCTTGTTCGAGCCTAGTGCCAAATTCTAAGTTTGGTGTCTTGTATGTCTTTCTTTTCTTGAAAATTTTTTAAAGTGTTCTTGGTGTTCATCTTGACATTTAACGTGTTCTTGCATGTTTTCCTTGTTTTAATCCAAAATCACAAAGAAAAAGAGCTCACTGGCATTAAAACGCTAGTAAGAGGCACTTTGGGCGTTAAACGCCAGAATGGGTATCATTTTGGGCATTTAAACGCCAGTAAAGATATCATTTTGGGCGTTAAACGCCAGAATTGGTAGCATTCTGGGCGTTTAGAAAAACGCCCAGTAAAGAAGGAATCTTGGCGTTTAACGCCAGCCAGGGTACCTGGCTGGGCGTTAAACGCCCAAAATTGCCACAAGATGGGCGTTAAACGCCAGAATGGATACCATTCTGGGCGTTTAACGCCAGGATGACACAAGGGAGGTAATTTTGTTTCCAATTCAATCTTTTTTCAAATCTTCATGTTTTAATTCATGATTTTCAAAATCTTATCTTTTTCATATCCTCTTTTATCAGTCATATCTTTTTCAAAATCAAATCTTTTTCATATCTTCCTTTAAATGTTTTAAAAAATTTTTAAAACTAAATTTTTCAAAAATCCTTGCTAACAATTAATGTTGTGATTCAAAAATCCCAAGTTTGTTACTTTCTTGTTAAGAAAGATTCAAACTTTAAATTCTAGATTCATATCTTTTAGTTTCTTGTTAGTCAAGTCATTAATTTTGATTTTAAAATTAAATCCTCTTAATTTCCTTTTCAAATCCTTTTTCAAAATAAATTCCAATCATATCTTTTCAAAATCATATCTTTTCAAAATTAAATTTCAAAAATCTTTTTATAACATCTTATCTTTTCAAAATTAATTTCAAATCTTTTTCAAAACCATCTAACCACTTTTTCACTTCTAATTTTCAAAAATTACTAACCAATTTTTTTGAAACAATTTTCAAATTATCTCTCTCTCTCATCTTCTTCTATTTATTCTATTTAATCACTAACACTTCTCTTCTACTCATAATTCGAACCCCCTCTCTTCTCTCTGTTTTCAAATTTTTCTCTCTCTATCTCATTCCTCTATTCTTCTTTTCTTCTGACACATTAAGGAATCTCTATACTGTGACATAGAGGATTTCATTACTCCCTTTTGTTCTCTTTTTTTTCATATGAGCAGGAGCAAGGACAAGAACATTCTTGTTGAAGCTGATCCTGAACCTGAGAGGACTCTGAAGAAGAAGCTAAGAGAAGCTAAAGCACAACAATCCAGAGAAAACCTTACTGAAAATCTCGAAAAAGAAGTAGACATGGCCGAACCCAACAACAATCCAAGGAAGATGCTTGGTGATTATACTACACCAACTTCCAACCTCCATGGAAGAAGCATCTCAATTCCTGCCATTGGAGCAAACAATTTTGAGCTTAAGCCTCAATTAGTCTCTCTAATGCAGCAGAATTGCAAGTTTCATGGACTTCTATCAGAAGATCCTTATCAGTTCTAAACTGAATTCTTGCAAATCTGTGATACTGTTAAGACCAATGGGGTTGATCCCGAGGTCTACAAGCTTATGCTTTTTCCTTTTGCTGTAAGAGACAGGGCTAGGACATGGTTGGACGCACAACCTAGAGAAAGCCTGAACTCTTGGGACAAGTTGGTCAATGCTTTCTTGACCAAATTCTTTCCACCTCAAAAGATGAGCAAGCTTAGAGTGGAAGTTCAAACCTTCAGACAGAAGGAAGGTGAATCCCTTTATAAAGCTTGGGAAAGATACAAGCAATTAACCAAAAGGTGTCATTCTGACATGCTTCCGGAATGGAGCATCATATGCATATTCTATGATGGTCTGTCTGAATTGTCCAAGATGTCATTGAACCACATTGCTGGTGTATCTCTTCAACTGAAAACACCTGAAGAAGCCCATGAACTCATTGAGATGGTTGCAAATAACCAGTTCATGTACACTTCTGAAAGAAATCCTATGAATAATGGGATAACTCAGAAGAAAGGAGTTCTTGAAATTGACACTCTGAATGCCATTTTGGCACAGAACAAAATATTGACTCAGTAAGTCAATATGATTTCTCAGAATCTGACTGGATTGCAAGCTGCATCCGGCAGTGCTAAAGAAGCCTCCTCTGAAGGAGAAGTGTATGACCCTGAGAATCCTTCAATGGAAGAGGTGAATTACATGGGAGAAGCCTATGGAAACACCTACAATCCTTCATGGAGAAATCATCCAAATTTTTCATGGAAGGATCAATAGAAGCCTCAACAAGGCTTCAATAATAGCAATGGTGGAAGAAATAGGTTTGGCAATAGCAAACCTTTTCCATCATCTTCTCAGCAACAGACGGAGAATTCTGAGCAAAGCTCCTCTAACTTAGCAAACATAGTTTCTGATCTATCTAAAGCCACTCTCAATTTCATGAACGAAACAAGGTCCTCCATTAGAAATCTGGAGGCACAAGTGGGTCAGTTGAGTAAAAGAGTCACTGAAACTCCTCCTAGTACTCTCCCAAGCAATACAGAAGAGAATCCAAAGAAAGAGTGCAAGGCCATAACTATACCCAGCATGGACGAACCTGGAGAGAGCAAAAAGGTAGTGATTTCCAGTGAAGGAGACCTTGCTGGACGTCCACTGACCAATAAGGAGTTCTCTAATAAGGAACCAAAGGAGTCTGAGGCTCATACAGAGACCATAGAGATTTCACTGAACTTCCTATTACCATTTATGAGCTCTGATGAATATTCTTCTTCTGAAGAAGATAAAATTATTGCTAAAGAGCAAGTTGCTCAGTATTTAGGAGCAATCATGAAGTTGAATGCCAAGTTATTTGGTAATGAGACTTGGGAGGATGAACCCCCATTGCTCATTAATGAACTAAACGCCTTGGTTCAGCAGAAGATACCTCAAAAGAAACCGGATCCCGAAAGGTTCTTAATACCTTGCACCATTGGCACCATGACCTTTGAGAAGGCTCTGTGTGACTTGGGATCAGGCATCAACCTCATGCCACTCTCTGTAATGGAGACACTAGGGATCTTTGAGGTACAAGCTGCAAGAATCTCATTGGAGATGGCAGACAAATCAATGAAAAAGGTTTATGGACTTGTAGAGGATGTCTTAGTGAAGGTTGAAGGCCTTTACATCCCTGCTGACTTCGTAATCCTAGACACTAGGAAGGATGAGGATGAATCCATCATCCTTGGAAGACCCTTCCTGGCCACATCAAAGGCTGTGATTGATGTGGATAGAGGAGAATTAGTCCTTCAATTGAATGAGGACTACCTTGTGTTTAAAGCTCAAGGATCTTCCTCTGTAAACATGGAGAAGAAGCATGAAAAGCTTCATCCAATTTTCTCCATTCGGAGTCAACCAAAAACCCCACACTCAAACTCTAAGTTTGGTGTTAGGAGTCCACAATCATGCTCTGAATAGCTATGAAGCTCTGAAAAAGCTTACTGTCAAGCTATTGACATTAAAGAAGTGCTTATTGGGAGGTAACCCAGTTTTATTTATCTATGTTAGTTTATGTTTTCTTTAGGATCATGATCATGTGGAGTCACAAAAAAAGCAAAATAAAAAAAACAGCATCAAAAATAGAACACCCTGGACGACGAGCTTACTGGCGTTTAAACGCCAATAAGGATACCATTATGGGCGTTTAACGCCCAGCCTGGCACCATTCTGGGCATTAAACGCCAGAACTGGTAGGCAAAGTGGCATTTAATCGCCAGTAAGGATACCATTATGGGGTTTAACGCCCAGCCTGGCACCATTCTAGGCCTTTAAACGCCAGAACTGGCAGGCAGATTGGCGTTTAACGATAGAAAAGGGCAGCAGCCTGGCGTTTAAATGCCAGGAAAGGCACATAGAGGGCGTTTAATGCCAAGGAGGTGCAGAGATGAAAAGCCCTTGACACCTCAAGATCTGTGGACCCCACAGGATCTCCACCTACCCCACCTCACTCCCTCTCCTTCTAACACCTCTCTAGAATATTCTACCCAAAACACCACTCACTTATTAAATCTTACCCTCTTCCCCATATTCTCTTCACCACTCACATCCATCCACTAATTCTCAAAAACCCATTATAAAAACCCCACCTACCTCACCATTCAAATTCAAACCATTTCCCTCCCAAACCCACCCAATTTCACACGGACCCCTCTCTTACCCTATATATACCCCACTTACTCCTCCAATTTCACACATCACAAACACTTCTTCACCCCCTTGGCCGAACCCCTCTCACGCCTCCACCTCCCACCTCTCCTCTTCCTCTACTCCTTTCTTTCTTCTTTTGCTCGAGGACGAGCAAACCTCTTAAGTTTGGTGTGGGAAAAAGCCTTACTATTTAATTTTTCATAACCATTAATGGCACCTAAGGCCGGAGAAACCGCAAAGAAGAGGAAACGGAAGGCAATTGCTTCCACCTCTGAGTCATGGGAGATGGAAAGATTCATCTCAAAAGCCCATCAAGACCACTTCTATGAAGTTGTGGCCAAGAAAAATGTGATCCCCGAGGTCCCCTTCATGCTCAAAAGGAGTGAATATCCGGAGATCCGACATGAAATTCGAAGAAGAGGATGGGAAGCTCTCACTAATCCCATTCAACAAGTCAAAATCTTAATGGTTCAAGAGTTCTATGCAAATGCATAGATCACTAAGAACCATGATCAAAGTATGAACTCGGATCCAAAGAATTGGCTCACAATGGTTCGGGGGAAATGCTTAGATTTCAGTCCGGAAAATGTGAGGTTGGCATTCAACTTGCCAATAATGAGCGGAGATTCTCATTCTTTCACTAGAAGAGTCAACTTTGATTAAAAGTTGGACCAAGTCCTCAAGGACATCTGTGTAGAAGGAGCCCAATGGAAGAGAGACTCCAAAGGCAAGCCGGTTCAACTAAGAAGGCCTGACCTCAAACCCATGGCTAGAGGATGGTTGGAGTTCATCCAACGCTCTATCATTCTTACTAGCAAAGAAGAGACATAGAGGAGCTTGATAAACCCTGATTCTGTGGTTTATTTTGTGCTTATTTTGGGGGATTTTATCACTTTTTCTCACATTTATTCAATGAAATAACATGGTTTTGTAATTCTCCCTAGATTTGTGCTTAAATATGAAAACATGCTTTTTAGGCCCTAAAATTGATGATTTTAATCCACTTTAATTCTATTCGATGCCTTGATGTGTTTGTTAAGTGAATTCAGGTTCATAAGGCAAGTATTGGATAGAAGAAGTGAGGAGAAAAGCATGCAAGTGGGAGAACTCAAGAAGAAATGAAGGAACCGTAAAGCTGTCAAGCCTAACCTCCTGGCACTCAAACGACCATAACTTGAGCTACAGAGGTCCAAATGAGGTGGTTCTAGTTGCGTTGGAAAGCTAACATCCGGGGCTTCGAAATGATATAAATTTTGCCATATGTTGCTTCACGCTCAGGGGCGCACACGCGCACTTTGCGCGTGCGCCGATGCTGTCCGTGGCCCACTTTATTGAAATCGCCCCCAGCGATTTTGCACCTCATTTTGGGCCCAATCCAACCCATTTCTGATACTATTCAAGCCAAGGATTGAAGGGGAGTCAACACACTTAGTTATAGTTTAGTTTCATTATGCTTTAGTTTAGAATTATAGAGAGAGAAGCTCTCACTTCTCTCTAGAATTAGGATTAGGATTAGGTTTAGTTCTTAGATCTAAGTTTTAATTCATGTTATCTTCTACTCCTTCTTCTTAATTCCTTGTTGTTACATTTATCATTCTTCCATTGTTGTTATTACTTTCTTCTACTTTGTTTGTAGATCTACTTTTGTTCATCCTATTTTCTTTTAGTGTAATTTGAAGTAATTCATTTAGATCTTGTTTCCTTTAATTGTTGTTGTTGATTTCTTACATTCAATTGTTGTTAGATTTTACTCTTGTCATCAATTTACTATGCTTTGCTTTTATGCCTACCAAGTGCTTGATAAAATGCTTGGTAGGATGTTAGAGTAGATTTTGAGCATTCTTGGCTTGGAAAGAGTGTTTGGGCAATCTTGAGTCATGAAAACCCAACTTATATTGGTGATCTAGAGTTGTTAGCTAGTATTGTTTCCATTGACGCTAATCTTTTGCTAATTTAATTAGTGAGTTGATTAGGACTTATGGAAGATTATTTCCATTGACGATAATCTTTTGCTAGTTTAATTAGTAAGTCGATTAGGACTTTTGGATTGAGATTAGCTAGTCTCATTAGACTTTCTCCCTATTTGTTGGAGTTGATGTAATGAGATAAATTCTTGTTTATTATTGTGACATGATCGGTTAATCTTGTTTGACATTCTCCCTATTTGTTGGAGTTAACTAAATAAGATGAACTAATCATGCATGACTAGGATAGAAAGCCTATGATCTCAATCCATTGCCATGAATGTCTCTTTTTATTACTTGCTTTCTTTAATTACTTGCTTAATTTACTTTTCTTGCCATTTAATTTTCTTGCCCAAATACCAACCAAACCCCCTTGATCCCCATAGCCAATAATTGAGCACTTCATTGCAATTTCTTGTGAGACGACCCGGAGTCTTAATACTTCGGTTAATTCTTATTGGGGATTGTTATTTGTGACAACCAAAATTTTTGTATGTGAGGACTCTTTGTTGGTGTAGAACTATACTTGCAACGAGAATTCATTCAATTGAGGAAAATTCTATACCACACAAAAGTCCGATCATCAGAGCTCAAGAACACCATTGGTTCTTCAAGAGGAAGAAGATGCCACCATCACTAAGGTGGACCCGTTTCTTAATCTCCTTGTCTAATTGCTTTACTGTTTTTTATTTTTATGCTTTATAGTTAACTATGTTTTTATCTTCATTACATGATCATTAGTGTGTAGTGTCTATGTCTTAAAGCTATAAATAATTCCATGAATCCTTCACCTTTCTTAAATGAAAAATGTTTCTAATTGCAAAAGAACAAGAAGTACATGAATTTTGAATTCTATCTTGAAAATAGTTTAATTATATTGATGTGGTGGCAATACTTTTTGTTTTCTGAATGAATGCTTGAACAGTGCATATTTTTTATACTGAAGTTTATAAATGTTAAAATTGTTGGCTCTTGAAAGAATGATGAAAAAGAGAAATGTTATTGATAATATGAAAAATCATAAAATTGATTCTTGAAGCAAGAAAAAGCAGTGAAGAATACAAGGCTTGCAAAAAAAATGGCGAAAAATAAAAGAAAAAGAAAGAAAGAAAAAAAAGCAAGCAGAAAAAGCCAATAGCCCTTTAAACTAAAAGGCAAGGGTAAAAAAGATCCAAGGCTTTGAGCATTAATGGATAGGAGGGCCAAAAGGAATAAAATCCTGGCCTAAGCGGCTAAAACAAGCTGTCCCTAACCATGTGCTTGTGGCATGAAGGTCCAAGTGAAAGGCTTGAGACTGAGTGGTTAAAGTCGTGATCCAAAACAAAAAGAGTGTGCTTAAGAACTCTGGACACCTCTAACTGGGGACTTTAGCAAAGCTGAGTCACAATCTAAAAAGGTTCACCCAGTTATGTGTCTGTGGCATTTATGTATCTGGTGGAAATACTAGAAAACAAAATGCTTAGGGTCACGGCCAAGACTCATAAAGTAGCTGTGTTCAAGAATCAACATACTAAACTAGGAGAATAAATAAAACTATCTGAATTCTGAGTTCCTATTGATGCCAATCATTCTAAACTTCACAGGATAAAGTGAGATGCCAAAACTGTTCAAAAGCAAAAAACCTACTAGCCCCACTCATCTAATTGAGACTAAGCATCATTGATGTTTTAAAATTCATTGTATATTCTCTTCTTTTTATCCTATTTTGTTTTTAGTTTCTTGGGGACAAGCAACAATTTAAGTTTGGTGTTGTGATGAGCGGATAATTTATACGCTTTTTCGCATTGTTTTTAGGTAGTTTTTAGTATGGTTTAGTCACTTTTTAGTATATTTTTATTAGTTTTTATGCAAAATTCACATTTCTGGACTTTATTATGAGTTTTTGTGTTTTTCTGTGATTCAAGGCTGAGAAAGGACTATAGATGCTGTTGAATTCTGACCTCTCTGAACTCGAACTGGATTTTCTGGAGCCAGAGATACCCAATTGGCGCGCTCTCAATTGCATTGGAAAGTCGACATCTTGGGCTTCTAGAAATATATAATAGTCCATACTTTGCCCGATATTTGATGGCCCAAACTGGCATTAAAACGCCATCCTAAGACCCTTTTCTGGCGTAAAACGCCAGAACTGGCACCAAAGCTGGAGTTAAACGACCAAACTGGCATCCAAGCTGGCGTTTAACCCCAAGAATGGCCTATGCACATAAAAGCTTCAAGGCTCGACCCAAACACTCACCAAGTGGGCCCCGAAAGTGGATTTCTACACTTAGACTTATTCTCTGTAAACCTAGGCTACTGGTTTAGTATAAATAGAACTTTTTACTATTGTATTAGGATCTTTTCGAAAAACTTTTATGCGATTTTCATATTTGGGGAGGCTGGCCATTCGGCCATGCCTAGACCTTTTTCACTTATGTATTTTCCACGGTGGAGTTTCTACACCTCATAGATTAAGGTGAGGAGCTCTACTGTTTCTCGAGAATTAGTGCAAGTACTATTGTTTTTCTATTCAATTCACGCTTACTCTTTCTCCAAAATATACTCTTGTACTTAATTCAGTTAAGTCAGAATGAAGGGGTGACCCGTGACAATCACCCAATCTTCGTTACTCGTTTAGCCAATATCCGCGTGCCTGACAACCACAAAGCGGTCTACATGATGTTCAACGTAGTCATTGGACGACAGCTGGAGTATAGTCTCTTGGGTCTCTAATCCATGGGTTCGCATCGTCTCTCCTGACAACAGAGCATCCGAATCCGTGATTAGGATCTTCGTGGTATAAGCTAGAACCAATAGGCAACATTCCGGAGATACGGAAAGTCTAAACCTTGTATGTGGTATTCCGAGTAGGATCAGGGAAGGGATGACTGTGAAGAGCTTTAAACTTGCGAATATTCGGCGCTGTGATAGTGTGCAAAAGGATAAGGATCCTATTCCGACGCTAGCAAGAACCGACAGATGATTAGCCCTACGGTAGCTGTGCCTCGTATTTTTCATCCGAGACGAGAAATCCGACAGTTGATTAGCCGTACAGAAACCGTAGCCGGACCATTTTCACTGAGAGGATCTTACAACTTGCCATGGAAGGGAGTATGCATGATTCGGTGAGGACTATAGGAAAGCGTGGGTTCAGAGGCAACAAAGCATCTCCAACGCTTATCCGAAATTCCCACCAAGGAATTACATAAGTAATCTTATTTTACTTTATGTTTTATTTATCTTTTAATTATTAAAACCTCATAACCATTTGAATCTGCCTGACTGAGATTTACAAGATGACCATAGCTTGCTTCAAGCCGACAATCTCCGTGGGATCGACCCTTACTCACGTACAATTTATTACTTGGACGACCCAGTGCACTTGTTGGTTAGTTGTACGGAGTTGTGAAAAGTGTGAATCACGATTTCGTGCACCACACGCCAGCCTTTAGGCGTGGCACGCTGGTACAAGTTTCCAAAGAGGATGAGGGAGGCCAAAACACATGGGCGTGCCACTTAGTGTCGAAGGCGTGGCACGCCATCCACTATTCGTCACTTGGGCGTGCCACTTGAACCTCAGGCGCAGCACGCCAGTGTCAGTTAGGAAGAGAAAGGCCATTGGGGCGTGCCACTTGAGTTCGTGGTGTGGCACGCCAAACAGAGGAATCAAGTGCTTACAAAAGGCATGGCACGCCAGACCCTGGGCGTGCCACGCTAGTTCAACTTTCCAAAGAGCTGAATCAAGCATGCAGTGAGGGCGTGGCACGCCAGACCCTGGGCATCCCACGCTAGTTCAATTTTCAAGGCTACATGGGGGATTAAAAGACCCTGGGCGTGCCACTTGGGTTCGAAGGCGTGGCACGCCAGGGAGGCTTATGAAGGAGGGCGTGCCACTTGAAGACCTAGGTGTGGCACGCCAAGCCAGAAATGGAGGAGGACGTGGCACACCACTAAAGCGCCAGCCATACGCCAGCTGGGAAGTCACATTTATTGAGTTTCTTTTCCCTCCAAATTGTAATTTTCCTTTTTCACTTTTGTAATTCTTTTATTTTGAGATCTAGGAGTAGTATAAATAACCCCAAGAAGTACTAAAAAAGGGGGTTAAGTAGTTACAGATCTTTTAGTTTTCTACTTTTCACTTCACCATCTTCTCCATCTTGAGTACTTTTCTCTAAGCTATGAGTAGCTAAATTCTCTCTCATTGAGAGAGGGAGCTCTGTTGTACTTGATGGATTAATGATAGTGAATTTCTTCTTCTCTTCATCTTCTCTTTGATTTGCTAGAAGGAATTTCGTTTTTCATGCTTAGTGTTCAATTATCTTGGAAAAGAGATTGAATACAAAATGGGTTTCATGGGAACTTTGGGAAAGGAAACATGAAACCATGCTAGAATTCCCTTCTCACACTTGAGTAGAATCTGGGTTTTGGTGTTTGGATATGGTGACATATAATCCTCCCTCTACCTGGACCTATGATGATGTGTGATATAATCAGGGACCAAGCATATCTCTCTTCATGAGCAATTAGACCAAGGAATTGGCTATTGATCAAGATCTGAGAGATTGAGTCACCAAGGGATTGGGGCTCAATCAATCATGATTGCCAAGAGGTCAATGAGTTGTATGATTGAAGAGGATATAAGCTGAATTTAATCCAAAGAGACAACATCTCCTAATCTCAATGAATTTCCCTATTCTCACCTACCACTTTCTTTATAGCTTTTCTTTACATTCTGCAAATCCCCATTCCCATTTACAATTAAGTCATTTAATCTTCAGTCCTTTACATTCTTGCCATTTTTAATTCCTACACTTTAATTCTTTCTTTATTTTTCAGTCATTTATACTTTTTGTCCATTTACAATTCTGCAATCACCATTTATTTGTTTAGCTTGACTAATTCACCAATTGATTAAAATTGCTCAAAACTACCAATCTCTGTGGCTACGATCCCACTCCACTGTGGGTTATTACTTGACGATAATTTTGGTGTGCTGGCCAAAAGAGCGGATTCATAATAAAAAATTTTATGGGTTGTGAATTCCGGACTCATCACCACCCTTCAATCATCATCCAACACTACCAATCACCATCTATTACCATTTATTTTAGTTAGTTGTTTAGTTAGTTTGATTTTCATTTTTTTTTTTACTTTTCCTTATGAGTGTTGGATTATCGATCTTGTTTGCTAACCATTGTTGCTTATTACCGATAAGATATTGTTTTAACATCATTGTTGTTAATTGCCATTGTTGGATTCTTTATTGAGGTTACAATTTGTTACTTGGTTTTGAGTTTTTAATGCTTAATGTTTGTAAATACCAAGTACATGTGACATTGTCTTCAAGCATCTTAGCTCTTTTGAATTGCATGTTTTGGCCACCATGCATTCATCATCTATTGCTAGGCAATTGTACATCATCAATGCATTTTTTAGGTGATGCTTGTTATGATTGATCTTTATTCACATCACCTATTTCATGCATTGAGATTTGTGGAATTGTGGATTTGGATCGAAAGCTTACCTAAGTGACATATTTTTGAGCTTTATAAGCTTTGTGGATCATGCTTGCTATGTGATTGAGTTTACCTTCTATCTTCTTTTTCCTAAGTTCCATAACATCCATGTGTTCCACTTCTATATCACTTAGGTATTGCAACAACTTCAATATGTGTCATTATTTGATGTGTGAGCTCTCTATTTCATTTGGTTCATTAAGTTTCCTTACACATCAATCAATGCCCATTCATTATCCAATATCACAATTGCTTAATTTTTGCTTGAATGCTTCTATGCTTCTTCAATACTTATTTGGTTGCTTTAACCTATAAGTTCTCTTCAATGTATCTCAAGCACACTAGAATGAGTGAAGTGCATACTTTCTTTGTGTAATTGTGACATAGCTCTCTATGATAGTGTGTGCGTTCTAAAGGGCGCCTAATTTAGAATTTACACACCTATTTTTCCTTAATGTCACACTAATTCACTCACTCCATTCTAGTGATTCTTACCTCATTTCAATAATGCATGCTTCCTTGCTCTTGCATTCACCTTTCTTACTATCCTGCCTTCTATTTTCAAGATGGTTTGTCATAAGCAAAGACGAAAGTGGGTGAAGAACATGCAGCAACCGATTGACCCACCAGCTGAAGGTGGCAATTCAGAAAGTCGCCGTACCCCTTGCTCATCTTTGAGTGCACCGAGGATGGTGCAAACTTTTACGTATGGGGAGGTCGTCCGACCAGTCAGCGTCTTTGGGTGATAATTTCTAATCCCAACACTTTTGCATTTCATTCTTAGGTCTTTTAGGATTTTTTGTTGCATTTTCTTGTTTTGCATATCTATATAATAAGCTTAGTCAAAATAATGAAAATTTTCAAGGATTTTATCTATAGGGTACCCCAATTGATTGAAAAAAAATGTTTTTTTTAGAACTTGCTTGAACTATATATATTGTGGATCATGTTTTTGAGCTTAGAACACAAGCATGTGAGATTTGAGTCTAATTGTGTGGTTACATCATGTAACCACTTATTTTCATTCTTGTGTGCATTATTCTCTTTCTATGATTGTAATCTTTGATTTGTTTGATTCTTTATGTCCATCATTTTATGTATGAATGCACTTATATGATTGAGGCCATTATTTCAAATCACTCACTTACCAAAATAGCCTTACCTCTTACCTTCCATTGTTAGCCGACTTTGAGCCTATGTTTAACTCATTTATTCTTAATTTTAGCACATTACATGCCTAAAGTGAAAAATAATAAATGTCTCTTGTTTGGATATTTGATTAGCTTAGGCTAGTGAGAGTATTTATCATTTGATTTTGGGAGAATTGGGAACATTGGTTGGGATAAAAGAGTATTTTTGTATTTATATTGAAAATATGGGAATTGGGTACATACTCATGTATCAATTATGTTTAAACCATATACATTGATGCTCATGTATATATATTTTAGTTTGAAAAGAAAAAAATGAAAAGAAAAAAATATATATATTAAAAAGAAAAAAAATAGAAAAAGAAAGAAAAAGAAAGGCAATAAGAAGGGGACAAAATGCCTCAAAGTGAAGTTCAATAAAAATCAATCCATATGTGTGGTTATCAAAAAGAGAATGCATGAGTGTGTGAAAAAGTGAAGAATGGATAGTTAGGTTAGCTTTAAAATTGTATAGGTTGTTATATAGGTTAGGTGGGAAGTTAAGCTTATCAAAGATTCAAATTCTAGTCCACTTAACCAAATACAATCTTACCTTGACCCTAGCCCATTACAACCTATGGGAAAGACCTCATGATATTTGTATGCATGCATGAAATAATTGTTGATTGTTAGATGAAAAACAAATCTTGGAAAGCATGATTAGGGGAGAATTGAGTGAATTGACCCCATACACTTGAGTGACTAGAGCGGATACACATCCGGTGAGGGTTCGATCGCTCAATTATATGTTTTTACCTATGATCAACTTTTCTTGCAAGTTTGTAAAATCTTTAATAACTCAATTCAATTGTGGGTTTGCCTTGATTGCTATTGTTTTAGCCCTTGTACTTGTATATGTATTCTTGGAAATTGATTTATTTTGACCAAGTAATTGCATTTATTTAGATAGATTGCATGTAGGTAGTTGCATCTAGGTAATTTGCATTGAATAAATGTTGATACCCTTTGTTTCCTTCATGAGTTTAGCATGAGGACATGCTTAGTTTAAGTGTGGGGAGGTTTGATAAATCCCAATTTTGTGGTTTATCTTGTGCTTAATTTGGGAAATTTTATCACCTTTTCCAACATTTATTCAATGAAATAGCATGATTTTGTGAATTCTTCCTAATTTGTGCTTATGAGTAAAAACATGCTTTTTAGGCATTTAATTTGCTAATTTTAATTCACCTTTGATTCCACTAGATGCCTTGATGTGTTTGTTAGTGAATTCAAGTTGAAAAGGCTAGGAATGGATCAAAGGAGTGAAGAGAAAAGCATGCAAAGTGGAGAATTCATGGAAAATTGATGAGCGGATAATTTATACGCTTTTTGGCATTGTTTTTAGTATGTTTTTAGTAGGATCTAGTTACTTTTAGGGATTTTTTCATATGTTTTTATGCTAAATTCACATTTCTGGACTTTACTATGAGTTTGTATGTTTTTCTGTGATTTCAGGTGAATTTTGCCTGAAATTGAGGGACCTGAGCAAAACTCTGAAGAAAGGCTGACAAAAGGACTGCTGATGCTGATGGATTCTGACCTCCCTGCACTCAAAGTGAATTTTCTGGAGCTAGAGAAATCTAAATGGTGAGCTTGCAACGGCGTTGGAATGTAGACATCCAGGGCTTTTCAGAAATATATAATAGTCCATACTTTATTCGAAAATTGACGACGTAAACTGGCGCTCAACGCCACTTATACGCTGCAGTCTGGAGTTAAACGCCAGAAAAATGTCAAGAACCAGAGTTGAACGCCAGAAATGGGTCACAACCTGGCGTTCAACTCCAGAAATGGACTCTGCACGTGGATAGCTAAAGCTAGCCCAAGCACACACCAAAGTGGGCCCCGGAAGTGGATTTCTGCACTTAGACTTACTTCTGTAAACCCTAGTAACTAGTTTAGTATAAATAGAACTTTTTACTATTGTATTATTTGTCTTTTGACCATTCGGTCTTTGACCACATCTTTGGTCTCAGTTTTAATCCATTATTCATCTTAGGAGGCTATTGATCACGCCTAGGGGGGCTGGCCTCACAGCCATGCCTGAACCTTTATCACTTATGTATTTTCAACGGTAGAGTTTCTACACTCCATTGATTAAGGTGTGGAGCTCTACTGTACCTCGAGTATTAATGCAATTACTATTTTCTTCTATTCAATTCAACTTGTTCTTATTCCAAGATATTCGTTGCACTACAACTTGATGAATGTGATGATCCGTGACACTCATCATCATTCTCACCTATGAACGCGTTCCTAACAACCACCTCCGTTCTACATTAGACCGGGCGCATATCTCTTGGATTCCTTAATCAGAATCTTCGTGGTATAAGCTAGAATTGATGGCGGCATTCATGAGAATCCGGAAAGTCTAAACCTTGTCTGTGGTATTCCGAGTAGGATTCAATGATCGAATGACTGTGACGAGCTTCAAACTCGCGAGTGCTGGGCGTTAGTGACAGACGCAAAAGGACGAAGAATCTTATTCCAGTATGATCGAGAACCGACAGATGATTAGCCGTGCTGTGACAGAGCATGTGTGCATATTTTTCACTAAGAGAATGGGAAGTAGCCATTGACGACGGTGACACCCTACATACAGCTTGCCATGGAAGGGAGTAAGAAGGATTGGATGGAAGCAGTAGGAAAGCAGACGTCCTAGAGTCATACAGTATCTCCATACGCTTATCTGAAATTCCTACCAATGAATTTACATAAGTATTTCTATCCTTTATTTCTAGAGTCATATGTTTGGACCATGGTTCTGTGCACCCGTTTTTGGCGCCATTGCCAGGGAAAGAACGAGCAAATAATTTTACAAATACAAATCTGAGTGGTCACGATTTCGCATACCAAGTTTATGGCGCCGTTGCCGGGGATTGTTTGAATTTGGACAACTGACGGTTCATCTTGTTGCTCAGATTAGGTAATTTTATTTTCTTTTATTTCTTATTTTCGAAAAAAATATATAAAAATACAAAAAAATTTTCTTTTTCGTTCTTCCAAAAATAATTTTTGAAAAATTTCAAAAAAATTTTATAAATTCATAAAATCAAAAATATTTTTGTGTTTCTTGTTTGAGTCTAGTGTCAATTTTTAAGTTTGGTGTCTTGCATGTGTTAGTGTTTCTCAAGAATTTCTGGAAATTCATCATATGTTCTTCATGATCTTCAAGTTGTTCTTGGCCAGTCTTCTTGCTTGATCTTTATGTTTTCTTGTTTTGTGTCTTATGTTGTTTTTCATATGCATTTTTGCATTCGTATTTTCTAAGCATTGAAAATTTCTAAGTTTGGTGTCTTGCATGTTTTCTTTGCATAAAAAATTTTTCAAAAATAAGTCTTGATGTTCATCTTGACCTTCAAAGTGTTCTTGGTGTTCATCTTAACATTCATAGCATTCTTGCATACATTCATTGTTTTGATCCAAAACTTTCATGCATTGCATCATTTCATGTTTTTCTCTTTCATCATTAAAAATTCAAAAATAAAAAAAATATATCTTTTCCTTTTTTCCCTCAAATTTTCGAAATTTTGAGTTGACTTTTTTAAAAAATTTTAAAATTAGTTGTTTCTTATGAGTCAAATCAAAATTTCAATTTTAAAAATCTTATCTTTTTCAAATCTTTTTCAAAAATCAAATCTTTTTCCACTTTTCTCATTATTTTCGAAAATTTTAGAAATTTGATTTTCAAAAATCTTACTAACAATAAATATGATTGATTTAAAAATTTGAAGTTTGTTACTTGCTTGTTAAGAAAGGTTCAATCTTTAAATTCTAGAATCATATCTTTTAGTTTCTTGTTAGTCAAGTAATCTATTTTGATTTTAAAAATCAAATCTTTTTCAAAATATCTTTTAATTATATCTTTTTCAAAACTTTATCTTTTTCAAAATTTGATTTTAAAATATCTTCTCTAACTTCTTATCTTTTTATCTTTTCAAAATTAATTTTCAAAATATTTTTAAATCAACTAACTAACTTTTTGTTTGTTTCTTATCTTTTTCAAAACCATCTAACTAACTCTCTCTCTCTAATTTTCGAAAATCCTCTCTCTTTTTCAAAATTCAATTTTAATTAACTAATTGTTTTAAATTTTTAACTTAATTTTAAATTTTTATTTTCGAAAATTTATTTAAAAATTTTAATTTTATTTTCAAAAACTAACTTTAATTTTTAATTTATTCTTTTAATTATTTTCGAAATTTCCTATCCCTTTTTTCATTCTATTTATTCATTCATCTACTAACACTTCTCCTCACCTCAAATTCGAACCCCCTCTTCTCCTCTGAGTTCGAATTGCCCTCCTCTTAATTCTTATTCTTCTTTTTTTTCTACTAACACAAGGGAATCTCTATACTGTGGTAAAGAGGATCCCCATTATTATTTTCTGTTCCCTCCTTTTTTATATGAGCAGGAGCAAGGACAAGGACATCCTTGTTGAAGCAGATCCAGAACCTGAAAGGACGCCGAAGAGGAAATTAAGAGAAGCCAAATTACAACAAACCAGCGAGCACCTGTCAGGAATTTTCTGTACCCAAGAGGAGGAGATGGCAACTGAAAATAATAATAATAATGCAAGGAGGATGCTTGGTGATTATTCTACACCTACTTCCAAGTTTGATGGAAGGAGCATCTCCATCCCTGCTGTTCCGGGGGTAACCTGAAACTATAGGTCGATCTCGGATGAGATCTCCTGTGCTGGTCGGACCAATGTGTCCGGCTGGTGAATAGCGGCCGGAGCTGGTGCGTCCGACTTGTTGGACTGAACGTGCTACTGATCCTTTGTCACCGAAGGGTGGGGGGTACCTGCAAGAGACTCCGATGCTTAAGTCAGCAAGGGTATTAAACAGGTTTTATGTAGAATCAGAGTATGAGTTATACCTGGGTGCTCCAGTGTATTTATAATGGTGAGATGTGACCTTTGTTTAGATAAGTTAGTTATCTTATCTTATCTCTTTTTAAGTCGAATGCAGGTATGAAACTAGAATGAAATCTTCATCTTTGAGTTGAGGTCAGCGTATCTTAGCGGAACCGCCTTTATCTCTATAGGCTTTTAGGCCGTCTTAGGATTTGGGTCGTGTTCCTCCATTTGGGCCCTTTACTGGGCTCTCTTGTCGATTTGGCCGAGCTCTTTGAAGAGGTCAGATAGTCTGACCTGAAGAGGTCGGTTGCTTTGCTACTGAACATCCCGGCTCGGACTGTTCAACCCAGGGTATGAACAGTGCCCCTGCTTGAGCTCGGTCTTCTTTGTTGAGGTCAAGTTCTTGACTTCGGTCCTTCTCTGGTGAAGCCGAACTCAAGCATTTTGTCGATTCCTCTTGCAGCAACTTTTGAATGTAGAACGTTTTCCTCTAAAAGCTCGCGCTTTTATATCGGTGCTTTGGAAATGTGCGAGGGTTTAATGCCTTTATTAATTTTAACATTAATTGCCCCGTTTCCCTTAGGCTCTCTTTATTTTGATTTTGAAAACCCAGAAACGGTTTCTCTCCTTCGCCCCTTTCGTAACTTCTTCGCATTTCTCCCTTCATTCTCTCGCTCTCAATTTTTCTTTGTGTTTGTTCTGTTTCGCCTCGCTCTTTCTCTGCATCGTTTTGCCTTGGTACTCCGTTGGTGCTTCACTTGAGAGACGATTTCCTGCCCCGGCTTTCAACTTTCTTCCGAACTTTCCTCCTTTTTCCAGGTTTGGTTTCTACTTTCTGCTTCCTTACTTCTTTTGCTGTTTGACCTTCGATTTTTGATAAGGTTTTGGTTTTGCTTGAATGCTTGTTTGAAAAGCTTGAATCTTTTTACATTTGTCGTGCCCGTTTGTCACCGTGTGTGCTGGAGTTTCTTCATCTTCTGCATGATTGCTTTTGCTTAATGCTTTTAGGGCTTTCGCATGCTATCGCCTTTTCTGTTTGTGCTTTCGATGGTGGTTTTCACCTAATTCTGAGAAAGGTTATGTCTTTGGTGATTTTCTGTTTGGCATTGTTGACGTTGACAGTGCTTTTGCTGGTAGACTGTAGAAAGATAGTTGCTTTGATGACTTTTGCGTTTTTTAACTTGATGGACGAAATGCTTGCTGCTTTAGGTCTACTTTCCTTGTTTTGAGAGATGTTTTTAGTAACCCCGTCTTCTTTTCTTTCTTGTAGGATTAGTTGGCCTCATGTCTTCTCGCAATAACATTGTAGAGATGTCTTCCAGAGTTCCTGAGGGGATGTCCGATTGGCTGGACTCCCTTGTTTTGTTGTGTGTTTCTGTTGTGGATGCTGAGTTTTGCACAGAACTGAGGAAGCGCCATAGGATTTGTGGTAACAATGCCCGTGAGGAGGATTATGAGCTTGTTGCCCCTGATTCTGACGAGAGAGTTTGCTTTCCGACTTTTGTTGAGGGCGAGCGTCCCTTCTTTTATGCTTACAAATACTTTTTTAGTCAGTTGAACGTTTCTTTTCGTTTCACTACTTTTGAGACCGACCTGCTGTGGTCGTGTAATATTGCTCCATCCCAGCTTCACCCCAATTCCTGGGGTTTTATTAAGATTTTTCAACTTCTCTGCCGTGAACTAGATGTAACTCCTTCCCAGACTTTGTTTCTTTATTTGTTTGTTTCTGCCAAGCCTGGCGGTTCCTCAAAAAAGAAAGCTTCTTGGGTTTCTATCCAGTCCGCCCAGGACCATAAAGTGTTTGCTATGTATGATGAGTCCTTTAAGGACTTCAAGAACTACTTTTTTAAATTTTGAGCCGTTGAAGGGGCCCGCCCCTTTTTTCTTGATGAAAATGACGAGCCCTCCTTCCCTCTAGAGTGGCAGAAGGATGTAAGAGTGTCTCGCTACTCTTGGGAGATGCTTGATGATGTCGAACGTGCTTTTGTGGTTGTTCTTGAGGATCTTTGGGGGAAACCACCCCATCTTGATACGAAGAGATTTTTGAATGATCCGTCCTTGGTTCGAACTGTTTTGGGTATTTTGTCTGGCTTTGTTTTTATACTTGTTTTTCCTTCCTCTTTATTATGCTTATAACTCTTTGCTATTGCTGCGTTTGCAGAGATGTCGAAGAACACTAATTCCCTGAAGGCTTTTAAGAAGGCGAAGAAGGCCACTGCTGCTCTGAACATCTCGGCCAAGGTGGCCGGAGAGGGGACCTGAGCAAAACTCTGATAAAAGGCAGACAAAGGACTGCTAATGCTGTTGGATTCTGACCTCCCTGCACTCGAAATAGATTTTCTGGAGTTTCAAAAATTTAAATGGCGCTCTCTTAACGGCATTGGAAAGTAGACATCCAGAGCTTTTGAGCAATATATAATAGTCTATACTTTATTCATGATTAGACGACGTAAACTGGCGCTCAACGCCAGTTCCATGCTGCATTCTGGAGTCAAACGCCAGAAACACGTCACGAACCAAAGTTGAACGCCAAAAACACGTTACAACTTGGCGTTCAACTCCAAAAGAAGTCTCAGCTCGTGTAAAGTTCAAGCTCAGCCCAAGCACACACCAAGTGGGCCCTGGAAGTGGATTTCTGCATCAATTACTTACTTCTATAAACCCTAGTAGTTAGTCTAGTATAAATAGGAGTTTTTACTATTGTATTCAGTGTCTTTGATTGTATTATTCGATCTTTTGACCAAGTTTGGGGGCTGGCCATTCGGCCATGCCTGAATCTTCATCACTTATGTATTTTCAACGGTGGAGTTTCTACACACCATAGATTAAGGGTGTGGAGCTCTGCTGTACCTCAAGTTTTAATGCAATTACTACTCTTTTCTATTCAATTCGACTTGTTCTTATTCTAAGATATTCGTTGCACTTCAACATGATGAATGTGATGATCCGTGACACTCATCATCATTCTCACCTATGAACGCGCGTGACTGACAACCACTTCCATTCTACCTTAGACCGGGCGCATATCTCTTGGATTCCTTAATCAGAATCTTCGTGGTATAAGCTAGATTGATGGCGGCATTCATGAGAATCCGGAAAGTCTAAACCTTGTCTGTGGTATTCCAAGTAGGATTCAGGGATTGAATGACTATGACGAGCTTCAAACTCGCGATTGTTGGGCGTGATGACAAACGCAAAAGAATCAAGGAATTCTATTCCAACATGATCGAGAACTGACAGATGATTAGCCGTGCTGTGACAGAGCATTTGGACCTTTTTCACTGAGAGGATGGGATGTAGCCATTGACAACGGTGATGTCCTACATACAGCTTGCCATGGAAAGGAATAAGAAGGATTGAAGGAAGGCAGTAGGAAAGCAGAGATCCAAAAGGGACAAGCATCTCTAGACACTTATCTGAAATTCCCACCATTGAATTACATGAGTAACTCTATCTTTATTTTCTGCTTATTTATTATTAATATTCAAAAACTCCATAACATTTACTATCCGCCTAACTGAGATTTACAAGGTGACCATAGCTTGCTTCATACCAACAATCTCTGTGGGATAGACCCTTACTCACTTAAGGTATTACTTGGACGACCCAGTGCACTTGCTGGTTAGTTGTGCGGAGTTGTGACTAAGTGTGATTCACGTTGAGAGCGCTACCAAGTTTTTGGTGCCATTGTTGATGATCACAATTTCGTGCACCAAGTTTTTGGCGCCGTTGCCGGGGATTGTTCGAGTATGGACAACTGACGGTTCATTTTGTTGCTCAGATTAGGTAATTTTCTTTTTTTATTTTCTTTTCAAAAAGTTTTCAATAATATTTTTTAAAAAAAATCTTCTCTTTGTTTTCGAAAAATTATTCAAAATTTTTTAGAATGAATTATAGTGTTTCATAAAGTAGGTTGAAGCTTGGATGACTGTAAAGCCATATTTAATTCCTGGGGTTTTGATTGAGGACTATGAATTCATTACTTCCTTTTTTCAAAATATGTTTTGGAAAAATTTATTAAGAAAATCCAAAAAAATCATAAAATCATAAAAACCAAAAATATTTTGTGTTTCTTGTTTGAGTCTTGAGTCAATTTATAAGTTTGGTGTCTATTGCATGTTCATCTTATTCTTGCATTTTTTTTTTGAAAATTCATGCATTCATAGTGTTCTTCATGATCTTCAAGCTGTTCTTGGTAAGTCTTCTTGTTTGATCTTGATGTTTTCTTGTTTTGTGTCTTCTATTGTTTTTCATATGCATTTTTGCATTCATAGTGTTCATGCATTAAAGAATTCTAAGTTTAGTGTCTTGCATGTTTTCTTTGCATAAAAAATTTTTCAAAAACATGTTCTTGATGTTCATCATGATCTTCAAAGTGTTCTTGGTGTTCATCTTGACATTCATAGTGTTCTTGCATGCATCATGTGTTTTGATCTGAAATTTTCATGCATTGAGTCATTTTTGTGTTTTTCTCTCTCATCATTAAAAATTCAAAAAAAATCAAAATATATCTTTTCCTTATTTCTGTCAAAAATTCAAAATTTTGGGTTGACTTGGTCAAAAATTTTTAAAATAAGTTGTTTTCTTATTAGTCAAGTCAAAATTTCAATTTTAAAAATCATATCTTTTCAAAACTTTTTCAAAAATCAAATCTTTTTTCATTTTTTTTATATATTTTCGAAAATTTCTTTTAAATTGATTTTCAAAATCTTTTTTTATCTTTATTTCATAATTTTCAAAATTACACTAACAATTAATGTGAT
The DNA here is from genome assembly GCF_014773155.1 of Arachis stenosperma. Taxonomy (NCBI): domain Eukaryota; kingdom Viridiplantae; phylum Streptophyta; class Magnoliopsida; order Fabales; family Fabaceae; genus Arachis; species Arachis stenosperma. The sequence continues at coordinate 94,510,086 of NC_080380.1, forward strand.
TGATTCAAAAATTTGAAGTTTGTTACTTTCTTGTTAAGAAAGGTTCAATCTTTAAATTCTAGAATCATATCTTTTAGTTTCTTGTTAGTTAAGTAATTAATTTTAAATTAAATCTTTTTCAACTATATCTTTTTAATCATATCTTCTTATCATATCTTTTTATATCATATCTTTTTCAAAATTTTTTCTTTTTCAAAATTTTTTCTTTTTCAAAAATTTGATTTCAAAATATCTTATCTAACTTCTTATCTTCTTATCTTTTCAAAATTGATTTTAATATCTTTTTCAACTAACTATTTGACTTTTTGTTTATTTCTTATCTTTTTCAAAACCACCTAACAACTTTTCTCTCTCTAATTTTCGAAAATACTTCACTCTTTTTTAAAAAAATTCTTTTTTTATTTAATTAATTATTTTAAATTTTAATTTTAATTTCATTTCTTATTTTTATTTTCGAAAATCATTTAACTCCTTTTCAAAATTTAATTTTGAAAATTTCTCCCTCTCTCATCTCCTATTTATTTATTCATTTACTAACACATCTCTTCACCTCTCTTCATCTCAAATCACTGCCCCTATCCTTACCCTTGTGTTTGGATTCTCCTTTCTTTATTCCCTTCTTCTTCTACTAATAATAAGGAACCTCTTTACTGTGACATAGAGGATTCCTCTTCTTTTTCTGTTCTCTTCTCTTTCATATGAGCATGAACAAGGAAAAAGGCATTCTTGTTGAAGCTGATCCAGAACCTGAAAGGACTCTGAAGAGGAAACTAAGAGAAGCTAAATTACAACAAACCAGAGACAACCTTGCTGAAATTTTCGAACAAGAAAAGGAGATGGCAGCCGAACCTAACAACAATAATTCAAGAAGGATGCTTGGTGACTATACCACACCTACGTCCAAGTTTGATGGAAGAAGCATCTCAATTCCTACCATAGGAGCAAACAATTTTGAGCTGAAACCTCAATTAGTTGCTCTAATGCAACAGAACTACAAGTTTCATGGACTTCCATCAGAAGATCCTTACCAGTTCTTAACTAAGTTCTTGCAGATCTGTGAGACTGTTAAGACTAATGGAGTAGATCCTGAAGTCTACAGGCTAATGCTTTTCCCTTTTGCTGTATGAGACAAAGCTAGAACATGGTTGGACTCTCAACCTAAAGATAGCCTGGACTCTTGAGATAAGTTGGTCATGGCCTTCTTGGCTAAGTTCTTTTCTCCTCAAAAGCTGAGCAAGCTTAGAGTGGATGTTCAGACCTTCAAACAAAAAGATGGTGAATCCCTCTATGAAGCTTGGGAAAGATACAAACAGATGACCAAAAGATGTCCTTCTGACATGTTTTCAGAATGGACCATGATAGATATATTCTATTATGGTCTATCTGAGTTCTCTAAGATGTCATTGGACCATTCTGCAGGTGGATCCATTCACCTAAAGAAAATGCCTGCAGAAGCTCAAGAACTTATTGACATGGTTGCAAATAACCAGTTCATGTACACTTCTGAGAGGAATTCCGTGAATAATGGGACGCCTCAAAGGAAGGGAGTTCTTGAAATTGATGCTCTAAATGCCATATTGGCTCAGAACAAAATGTTGACTCATCAAGTCAACATGATTTCTCAAAGTCTGAATGGATGGCAAAATGCATCCAACAGCACTAAAGAGGCATCTTCTGAAGAAGAAGCTTATGATCCTGAAAACCCTGCAATGGCAGAGGTAAATTATATGGGTGAACCTTATGGAAACACCTATAATTCATCATGGAGAAATCATCCAAATTTCTCATGGAAGGATCAACAAAAGCCTTAACAAGGCTTTAATAATGGTGGAAGAAATAGGCTCAGCAATATCAAGCCTTATCCATCATCTTCTCAGCGACAGACAGAGAATTATGAACAGAATACCTCTAACTTAGCAAATTTAGTCTTTGATCTGTCTAAGGCCACTTTAAGTTTCATGAATGAAACAAGGTCCTCCATCAGAAATCTGGAGGCACAAGTAGGCCAGCTGAGTAAGAAAATCACTGAAACCCCTCTTAGTACTCTCCCAAGCAATACTGAAGAAAATCCAAAAAGAGAGTGCAAGGCCATTGATATAATCAATATGGACGAACCTAGAGAGGAAGGAGAGGACGTGAATCCCAATGAGGAAGACCTTATGGTACGTCTCTCAAGCAAGAAGGAGTTCCCTATTGAGGACCCACGGGGATCTGAGGCCCATATAGAGACCATAGAGATTCCATTAAACCTCATTCTATCATTCATGAGCTCTGAAGACTATTCTTCCTCTGAAGAGGACGAAGATGTAACTGGAGAGCAAGTTGCTCAATATCTAGGAGCTATCATGAAACTGAATGCCAAGTTATTTGGTAATGAGACTTGGGAAGGTGAACCTCCCTTTCTCATTAGTGAACTAGATACCTGGGTTCAGCAAATTTTATCTCAAAAGAGACAAGATCCTGGCAAATTTGTAATATCCTGTACCATAGACACCATGAACTTTGAGAAAGCTCTGTGTGACCTAGGGTCAGGCATAAATCTTATGCCACTCTCTGTAATGGAGAAGCTGGGGATCATTGAGGTACAGCCTGCCATATTTTCATTGCAAATGGTAGACAAGTCAGTAAGACAAGCTTATGGATTGGTAGAGGACGTGTTGGTAAAGGTTGAAGGCCTTTACATCCCTGCTGATTTCATAATCTTAGACACTAAGAAGGAGGAGGATGAATGCATCATCCTTGGAAGACCTTTCCTAGCCACAGTAGGAGTTGTGATAGATGTTAACAGAGGAGAATCAGTCCTTCAATTGAATGGGGACTAACTTGTGTTTAAGGCTCAAGGATCTTCTTCTTTAACAATGGAGAGGAAGCATGAAAAGCTTCTCTCAGTACAGAGTCAAACAAAGCCCCCACAATCAAACTCTAAGTTTGGTGTTGAGAGGCCACAGCCAAACTCTAAGTTTGGTGTTGAATCCCCACATCCAAACTCTATGTTTGGTGTTGGGAGTCTACAATATTGACTTGATCACCTGTGAGGCTCTATGAGAGCCCACTGTCAAGCTATTGACATTAAAGAAGCGCTTATTAGGAGGCAACCCAATTTTTATTTATCTAATTTTATTTTATTTTCATTGTTCTTTTATGTTTTATTAGGTTCATGATCATGTGGAGTCACGAAAAAAAATATTAAAATTAAAAATAGAATAAAAAACAGCAGAAGAAAAATCACACCCTGGAGGAAGGACTTACTAGCATTTAAACGCCAGTAAGGAGCATCTGGCTGGCGTTCAACGCCAGAACAGAGCATGGATCTGGCGTTGAACGCCAGAAATAAGCAGCATCCTGGCGTTTAAACGCCAGGAATATACCCTGAGGAGAGCTGGCGCTGAATGCCAGAAACAAGCATGGAACTGGCGTTCAACGCCAGAAACATGCTGCAGCTGGGTGTTGAACGCCCAGAACATGCATCACCTCGGCGTTTAAACGCCAGAATTGCATGCAAAGGCATTGTACATGCCTAATTGGTACAGGGATGTAAATCCTTGACACCTCAGGATCTGTGGACCCCACAGGATCATCTCAGGATCTGTGGACCCCACAGGATCCCCACCTACCATATTCTCCCCTCTTCTCAATGTTTATTCTCTCTTTCCAATAAACACTCTTCCCCATAAACCCCACCTACCTTCAAAATTCAAAATTTCTTTCCCACCCAAACCCACCCTAAATGGCTGAACCTACTCCCTCTCCCCTCACTATATAAACCCCTCTATTCTCCTTAAATTTCACACAACACAACTCCCTCTCCTATACCTTGGCCGAATACACCTTTCTCCAGTCTCCTCCATATTTTCTCTTCTTCTTCTTCTTTTCTTTCTTCTCTTGCTCAAGGGTGAGCAATATTCTAAGTTTGGTGCGGTAAAAGCATAAGCTTTTTGTTTTTCCATTACCATTGATGGCACCTAAGGCCGGAGAAACCTCTAGAAAAGGGAAAGGGAAGACAAAAGCTTCCACCTCCGAGTCATGAGAGATGGAAAGATTCATCTCCAAAGCCCATCAAGACCACTTCTATGATGTTGTGGCCAAGAAGAAGGTGATCCCCGAGGTCCCTTTCAAACTCAAGAAAAATAAGTATCCGAAAATCCGACATGAGATCCAAAGAAGAGGTTGGGAAGTTCTAACCAATCCCATCCAACAAGTCAGAATCCTAATGGTCCAAGAGTTCTATGCCAATGCATGGATCACTAAGAACCATGATCAAAGTATGAACCCGAATCTAAAGAACTATCTTACAATGGTTCGGGGGAAATACTTAGATTTTAGTCCGGAAAATGTGAGGTTGGCATTCAACTTGCCCATGATGCAAGGAGATGCACACCCCTACACAAGAAGGGTCAACTTTGATCAAAGGTTAGACCAAGTCCTTAGGGACATATGTGTTGAAGGAGCTCAATGGAAAAGAGACTCCAAAGGCAAGCCGGTTCAATTAAGAATACTGGACCTCAAGCCTGTAGCTAGAGGATGGTTGGAGTTCATCCAACGCTCCATCATCCCCACTAGCAACCGATCTGAAGTTACTGTGAATCGGGCCATCATGATTCATAGCATCATGAATGGAGAGGAAGTAGAAGTTCATGAAGTCATCTCCCTTGAATTCTACAAAATAGCCGAAAAACCCTCTACCTTGGCAAGGCTAGCTTTTCCTCATCTTATTTGCCATCTATGTTACTCAGCTAGAGTCATCATAGAAGGAGACATCCCCATTGAGGAGGACAAGCCCATCACAAAGAAAAGGATGGATCAAACAAGAGAGCCCACTCATAGAACCAAAGAGACGCATGAGGAAGCTCATCACCAAGAAATCCCGGAGATGCCTCAAGGGATGCACTTTCCTCCCAACAACTATTGGGAATAACTCAACACTTTTCTTGAAGATTTGAGTTACAATATGGATCAATTAAGGGGTGGAACATCAAGAGCACTCCATCATTCTCCATGAAATTAGAGAAGATCAAAGAGCAATAAGGGAGGAGCAACAAAGGCAAGGAAGAGACATAGAAGAACTCAAGGACATCATTGGTTCTTCAAGAAGAAAGTGCCACCATCACTAAGGTGGATTCATTCCTTGTTCTTATTTTTTCTGTTTTTCGTTTTCTATGCTATATGTGTGTTTATATTTTGTGTCTCTACTTCATGATCATTAGTATTTAGTAACTATGTCTTAAGGCTATAATAATTCCATAAATCCTTCACCTCTCTTAAATAAAAATGTTTCTAATTCAAAAGAACAAGAAGTACATAAATTTTGAAATTATCCTTGAATTTAGTTTAATTATATTGATGTGGTGACAATACTTTTTGTTTTCTGAATGAATGCTTGAACAGTGCATAATTTTGATCTTGTTGTTTATGAATGTTAAAATTATTGGCTCTTGAAAGAATGATGAACAAAGAGAATGTTATTGACAATCTGAAAAATCATGAAAATTGATTCTTGAAGCAAGAAAAAGCAGTGAAAAAGCAAAAGCTTGTGAAAAAAAATGGCGAAAAAAAACTTTTTTTGAAAGAAAAAGAAAAAGCAAGCAGAAAAAGCCAATAGCCCTTAAAACCAAAAGGCAAGGGTAAAAAGGATCCAAGGCTTTGAGCATCAATGGATATGAGGGCCCAAGGAAATAAAATCCAGGCCTAAGCGGCTAAATCAAGCTGTCCCTAACCATGTGCTTGTGGCATGCAGGTCCAAGTTAAAAGCTTGAGACTGAGTGGTTAAAGTCGTGATCCAAAGCAAAAAGAGTGTGCTTAAGAGCTCTGGACACCTCTAACTGGGGACTCTAGCAAAGCTGAGTCACAATCTGAAAAGGTTCACCCAGTCATGTGTCTGTGGCATTTATGTATCCGGTGGTAATACTGGAAAACAAAGTGCTTAGGGCCACGGCCAAGACTCATAAAAGTAGCTGTGTTCAAGAATCAACAAACTTAACTAGGAGAATCAATAACACTATCTGAAATTCTAAGTTCCTATAGATGCCAATCATTCTAATCTTCAAAGGAAAAAGTGAGATGCCAAAACAATTCAGAGGCAAAAATATACAAGTCCCGCTCATCTAATTAGAATTAATATTCATTGACATTTTGGAATTTGTATTATATTCTCTTCTTTTTATCCTAATTGATTTTCAGTTGCTTGGGGACAAGCAACAATTTAAGCTTGGTGTTGTGATGAGTGGATAATTTATACGCTTTTTGGCATTGTTTTTAGATAGTTTTTACTATAATCTAGCTACTTTTAGGGATGTTTTCATTAGTTTTTATGCTAAATTCACATTTCTAGACTTTACTATGAGTTTGTGTGTTTTTCTGTAATTTCAGGTAATTTCTGGCTGAAATTGAGGGACCTGAGCAAAACTCTAATAAAAGGCTGACAAAGGACTGCTGATGCTGTTGGATTCTGACCTCCCTGCACTCGAAATAAATTTTCTGGAGCTACAAAACTCTAAATAGGGCACTCTCAACGGCATTAGAAAGTAGACATCCAGAGCTTTTTCCATCAATATATAATAGTCTATACTTTATTCATGATTAGACGATGTAAACTGGCGCTCAACGCCAGTTCCATGCTGCATTCTGGAGTCAAACGCCAGAAACACGTCACAAACCAGAGTTGAACGCCAAAAACACGTTTCAACTTGGCGTTCAACTCCAAAAGAAGCCTCAGCTCGTGTAAAGTTCAAACTCAGCCCAAGCACACACCAAGTGGGCCCTGGAAGTCGATTTCTGCATCAATTACTTACTTCTGTAAACCCTAGTAGCTAGTCTAGTATAAATAGGACTTTTTACTATTGTATTCAGTGTCTTTGATTGTATTATTCGATCTTTTGACCACGTTTGGGGGCTGGCCATTCGGCCATGCCTGAACCTTCATCACTTATGTATTTTCAACGGTGGAGTTTCTACACACCATATATTAAGGGTGTGGAGCTCTGTTGTACCTCAAGTTTTAATGCAATTACTACTCTTTTCTATTCAATTTGACTTGTTCTTATTCTAAGATATTCGTTGCACTTCAACATGATGAATGTGATGATCTGTGACACTCATCATCATTCTCACCTATGAACACGCGTGACTGACAACCACTTCCATTCTACCTTAGACCGGGCGCATATCTATTGGATTCCTTAATCAAAATCTTCGTGGTATAAGCTAGATTGATGGCGGCATTCATGAGAATCCAGAAAGTCTAAACCTTATCTGTGGTATTCCAAGTAGGATTCAGGGATTGAATGACTGTGACGAGCTTCAAACTCGCGATAGTTGGGCGTGATAACAAACGCAAAAGAATCAAGGAATTCTATTCCAACATGATCGAGAACTGATAGATGATTAGCCGTGCTGTGACAGAGCATTTGGACCTTTTTCAATGAGAGGATGGGATGTAGCCATTGACAACGGTGATGCCCTACATACAGCTTGCCATGGAAAGGAATAAGAAGGATTGAAGGAAGGCAGTAGGAAAGCAGAGATCCAACAGGGACAAGCATCTCCAGAAACTTATCTGAAATTCCCACCATTGAATTACATGAGTAACTCTATCTTTATTTTCTGCTTATTTATTATTAATATTCGAAAACTCCATAACATTTACTATCCGCCTAACTGAGATTTACAAGGTGACCATAGCTTGCTTCATACCAACAATCTCCGTGGTTTCGACCCTTACTCACGTAAGATATTACTTGGACGACCCAGTGCACTTGCTGGTTAGTTGTGAGGAGTTGTGACTAAGTGTGATTCACGTTGAGAGCGCTACCAAGTTTTTGGCGCCATTGTTAATGATCACAATTTCATGCACCAGTAACACATTTTTTTGTTGAACAAAATGAACAAGAATATTTAGTTCCCACAAAGTTCTCCCAAATAAGAAAACCAGTTAAAAAAGGTTATCTTTAAACAATAACAGATATTTTGTCAAACCAAATATAAAAAATTATTGAGGATCCAAATTTATCTTTCCAAATTTGAAAAGAATGCAAAAATATTCCAGCTTCAACTTTTCAGTGGTTATACATTGGATTTAGTTTACATTCCTTTAACTAAGGCTGCGTAAATAATTAAGTAACCTTAAAATGTCGAATATACCATTTACTTGATAGACCAAAATATAAACATACTGAAAATAATTCAAACACACAGAGATTTGGTTTGGTAACAATATTTTTTCAAGGGTAGGTTATCAAAATTAAATTTGAAAAGATAGTTTTTTGAATTTCTTGAGATTTATTTTTGTTAAGTCAGAGTGAAAATACATTTTTAATTTAATGAGCATAAGCAACAACATTTGTGTTTCATCAATTACTTTTACAGAATGCCAAACACTATATATGCATAAACGTAACAGACTTTTTGGAGGAATAATCTAACCAAGTGACATAAGATAAAATTTTCCTCAAAACTCTATCTTGACTTCATGTATTATGCATCAAATCGAACAGCTACTAATGACGCATGCACAAGCACGCCTCCAAATAATCCTAACGAAGGTATAAGGCAAAAAATAACCTACCTTAATGTGCCATAAGTATGTAATGAATGTTAGTTTTCAGACAATTTGGCTAAGTTGTCTATTATCATATAGAGTACTGGCACATGAGAGATGCAATTCATGAATATCAATATTGCCATGCTTTGTTTTGGTACGATGAAAGGTCACAAAAATAATACAACACATCTACCCCTAGATATACTCTCTGTTGCAGAGGAGGACAAGTTGAAATTCCTCAGCTCCAAAAAGCACCCAAGGTTTTGTATGAGTTGTTATATGGCGATGATATCAAAAGCAAACATTTCCGTGAGAACATTAGGACTTATAACTCTATGTTCCAATTCACCTCGATGGGTGCCAAGATTAATTGAACTATAAGAAACAGCAAAAGGCCACACACGTTTATTCTATATGGAGAGAATTATCATCTGATGGGTAGCCTTATACCCGAAGAGGGGTGCATGGCAAGATTTGCACAATTATATGTGTACGATACACAAAATAAAATTCAAAATTGTATAGCAGTGATAAGGTGCGTAACGGAATTAAAAATGGCCATGATTATTATGTGTTGATTAAATCAGTAAGGAACTATTCTTTTAACTAACATAAATTTTGAAAATGATTGAACATGATACAGAGGAAAAGACAACAACAAGATACATGAAGATATTGTTAGAGATTTGAAGAAGATGTTGGACGATAACAACGTGTTGGTCAAGGCATTTCGAATGGTTCGAGAGTCTATAGGACCTGACTACACATCCACGGTGAAGTTGAGGTTGTTTGGTAAATGGGGCAAAGATGGTAGGCAGTATAACCTACCATCAACTAATGAGGTTTCTGTGCTGATAGTAGGTGACTTTGATTTTGCCAAAACTGATAAAGACATTGTGGTTGAAACACATAGTGGGAGGGTACAACAAATTAATCAGCTAAATCCAGCCTATTTGGCATTGCAGTACCCTTTATTGTTTCCATATGGAGAGGACAGATACAAGGAAGACATTCCTCTAAATAAAAAAAGTGGTAAAGAAGATAAGGGTAGGCAAGAGGTCTCAATGAAGGAGTTTTTTGCGTTCATGATCCAAGAAAGGCTAGCTGATGCATCTCCATTGCTCTACTCAAGAAGGTTATTTCAGCAATTCTTGGTAGACGGATTCTCCATGATTGAGTCAGCCAGATTAAATTACATTCGGCTTGATCAAGAAAAGTTTAGGTGTGAAATGTACAAGGGCTTATCCGAAGCAGTGTTAAGTGGGAAAACTAGACCTGCGTCAAGAGGAAAACGTATCATTCTGCCTTCTTCATTCACGGGAGGGCCTAGGTACATGATACAGAACTCCCAAGATGCAATGGTGATTTGCATGGTGGTTGGCTATCCAGACATTTTTCTTACATTCACATGTAATCCGAAATGGCCTGAATTAGAAGATTTTCTTAAGAATAGAGAACTACATGCAGAAGACCGACCAGACATGGTATGTAGAGTTTTCAAAGTTAAGTTGGACAAACTTATCCAAGACATCAGAAAGAACCAAATATTTGGACGCGTTAGTGTAGGTAAACAATGTCCTGTTACCTACTCTTTAATATTAATATGCATGTTTTTTAGCTTTTCCAGTACATGTGTATGTTCGTTGTGGAGATATTTTGACTTTTTATGCAACCAATCATTTTATACAATAAAAAACTAACTTCTTCTATCACACGTTTTTAAACAAATCCGCACTAGAAATTCCTATTTCCAAAATATAGCTTAACACATATACACAAAACCCTTTATAAATTAAAATGTGTGATGTGAAGATTTTTGGATGAAAAGAAAATATAGAACTATAAAAATAGGGAACTAAATTACTGTTGAATTAACCTGCAGCCTAAGATGGCTACATTTTTTATATATTTCAGTTCCAGTGAAGTTTTTGAAACTTTATAAATTGCGAATTCTATTCAATTATAAAAAGTTTGCTGGATTTGTATGAATAAAGAGACAATGATTTATGAAATTAACTAGCGTTGTCGTTTTTCATGATATAACTACGTAAAAGCATCTCCTGCATTAACTAATGGGAAGTATACAATATCTAAGAACCTGTATAAATGTGTTTGTACATAATCTCCTTTGCAGTTGTGTATACAATTGAGTTTTAGAAGCGCGGTCTCCCTCACACACATATTCTGTTGTTTCTACATCATGATGACAAGTTTCCAATGGGAGAAGACATAGACCGGATCATAAGTGCTGAGATACCTAACGAGGTCAACGATCTACTATATTACGAAGCAATGGAAAAGCACATGATGCATTGTCCATGTGGTAGTATTAGGAAAGATTCACCATGCATGGAAAATGGTCAATGCATGAGGCACTTTCCTAAGAGGTTTGTTGCGACTACTATTGATGAAGACGGTTATCCGGTTTATAGGCACAGGGATGATGGCAAAATAATAACCAAATCAGGTGTGGAACTTAACAATCGATATGTCGTGCCTCACAATAGGAAGTTATTATTGAAATATGGTGCTCACATAAATGTTGAATGGTGTAACCAGTCAAGATCGATTAAGTATCTATTTAAATACGTCAATAAAGGCCATGACCGTGTAACAGCTTTATTTTACAGAAGTGCTATAAGTGATACGAATAATGATCAGTGTGATGAAATTAGTATGTATTATGATTGTAGGTACATTTCCCCGTGCAAAGCACATGGAGAATTTTTTGGTATAGCATTTATTATAGGAACCCTTCTGTGGTAAGGCTAGGCTTTCACCTTCCTGGTGAACAACCAGTGATATTCAAGGACGATGAAAACCTGGATGACGTTGTTAGGAAAGAGTCTGTGAAAGAATCCATGTTCTTAGGATGGTTCGAGGCAAACAAAAAATACCTTGAAGCTCGATCTTTGACGTGTGTGGAATTTCCTTCTAAGTTTGTATGGAAGGCTAATACCAGAAAATGGTTTCCAAGAAAATCTCATGTAGTTATTGGCCATATTTTCTTTGTACCTCCAGGATCAAGAGAGATTTACTACCTAAGACTACTCCAAAATTATGTTAGAGGACCTACCAATTATGAATAAATTAGAACTATTGATGGTGTTGTCTACTCGACATTTCGAAATGCATGCTATGCATATGGACTTTTGGCTGATGATAAAGAATACATTGATGCTATAGAGGAATCAAGTCACTAAGGCTCAGGAGAATATTTAAGAAGGCTTTATGCAACACTCCTGTTTTCTAACTCAATGGCTAGGCTGGAGCATGTATAGGAAAGCACACGGAGAATGCTATCCGATGACATTCTTCATCGGCAAAGAAGGTTACTTAACAATCAAGGTATGCTGTTATAGTTATTATTATTAATTGTAGAAAAATAAGTATTCTTATCTTTGTATCAGTTTGTCAATACTATTAATGTTACTAGACAACTATCAGTATAACTCTATCAATAAATATTAGTTAACTTATGAATGTGCCAGATTTTAATATATTTTTACTTCGCAAAATAAAGTATGAATCTTATACAAAACACAAAGACATGGACACAATTCCCAAAATTAACAATAAGCATTACTAACAAAATAATATACACATGGATCAAAACAAATTCTTTTAAGATGACATACTTACCTCGAGGTGGTTGAGCCACAAATTATATCTGAAGTTGACTATGCACAAATTGTCTCCATGGTCATGAATGCTTATATGGAAGTGTACAATAAGGTGTATCATTTTTCTTTATTCCGCATCTTGCTGTATATATGCCATGCAAAAAATCCAATTCTATTAAGCATTGAAGATATCATAAGAAGCTGAAAACATATTGGTATATAGACAATATACATCCAAATAGCGGAGTTCAAATAATCAAATATAGATGTGGAAAATATAAGAATCAACTACATGAGGTAAAACAAATGTATATTTAACTAAATAATGATCTTGGTTATAATAGGACAGAAGTAAATGCAATTGATGTATGTATTTTATTACAAAATTTTATCTTCTACAAAATCATACTATTACTTACAACAGTGTATACACTTTGTTGAACAGAGTTACAAATTACAGATGAATAATTATGGGATCTGACGTTGATAGAAATTGAAAAACTACTCAAGAGTTATAACAAGAGCTTAAAAGATTTTCCATCAATGCCATTCCCTGATATTGATACAAGTTTGATGCAAATTATGAATGGGGAAACAATAAGTTGATTTCTGATGAGCTTCGGTACGATAAACAAATTTTGACTGCTGAACATGAAGTGTATGTACCACAACTTACAAATGAGCAAAAGAGAGCTTCTGAATAAGTGATGACAGCAGTGAATAATGGGCAGGGTGGTGTTTTCTTTCTGTATGGTTATGCTGGTACGGAAAAAACATTTCTTTGGAGACACTTGCTGCAGCTATTAGGTCCAAGGGTCAAATCGTGTTGACAGTTGCTTCAAGTGGCATAGCATCCCTCTTATTACCCGATGGTAGGACGGCACATTTTCGCTTTGCAATACCACTCAATTTTGATGAATTTTCAACATGCAACATAAAGCAAAATACTCCATTGGCTGAATTAATAATCAGAGCTAAGCTTATTATGTGGGATGAAGCTCCTATGGTCAATAAACTTTGTATTGAAGCACTTGATATGACCATGAGAGATATTTTGAGGTTCAACAATATTGCAAGCTTGGAACAACCATTTGGAGGAAAGACAATAGTTTTTGGTGGTGATTTTTGACAAATACTACTAGTAATACCCATAGGTAGTAGGCAAGAGATTGTCAATGCTACAATTAACTCATCATATATACGGGATAGTTGTAAGCTGTTGACTTTGACAAGAAACATGCGCTTACAAGCGGACAATAACAATTGTGAAAACAATGACTTAAGAGAATTTGCTGATTGAATTTTAAGCATTGGAGATGGCAGATGTGGATCATCTATAGATGGTATTGATAACATAAAGATCCCAGATGATATATTGATACATGATTGGGATGATCCTATTAGTTCGATGTGTAAAGCAACTTACCCTGAATTATTTTGCGGTTCAAGTTGTGTTTCACATGTAAAAGACAAAGCCATCCTCGTACCGACACTACAATTGGTGGATGAAATAAATAATTATATGATGAGTTTGAACCCATCCAAAGCTCGGACTTATTATAGTTCTGATACAGTTTCTGAATCTGAAACAAATAATGATATTTTGGCATCAATTCACACACCAGAGTTCCTAAACACTATTAGATGCTCAGGAGTACCAAACCATGAGATAACTGTTAAGGTAGGGACACCACTCATGTTACTAAGAAACATAGATCACTGAGCAGGTCTATGTAATGGCACACGATTGGTCATGTCCAAACTTGGAAAGCACATAATAGAAGCAAAAAGTTTAACAGGGAAGGGAGCTGGCCAAAAAGTGTTTATTCCTAGAATGACCCTAACCCCTTCTGATCATAGGATACCCTTTAAATTTCAAAGGCAACAATTTCCTATCATGGTTTCTTATGCAATGACAATTAACAAGAGTCATGGGCAGTCGTTGTCACATGTTGGTTTGATATTAAAAAAGCCTGTATTCACACATGGGTAACTATATGTTGCAGTTTCAAGAGTTACCAATAAAAGAGGGCTCAAGATCATAATATGTCATGAAGAAAAAGAGAAGAAGGAAACAAACAATGTGTTATTGAAATAAGTATTTAGAAACGTTGTCTAAGTAGTTTTATTATGCGAGTACCACCCATAAGGTATGTCCGAATTGCATGCTTCTTAGTTCAACATCCTCATATGTTTTTAATATATGGATATATTCTAATTTCATTAGTTTTAGGTGGGCGTATGAATGTATAATTCTTGGTTGTGGGTTAGTCAATCAAGTTTTTACAAATCAATAAAAAAAAGTGAACATATAGGATCAGTAAGGTATTAAATGTAGAATTCCATCAGAATAAATTCAATTCGAACATATATATATATATATATGACTTTGTAAAGATAGAAGTGCATTTTGTAATGTGCATAAAAGAAATTCACAATGATCTCTATATGCGATGGCAGACCATCCTTATAACAATATACCACAAATCCGTCATAATTAACCTAACAGATCATTCTTTTTGTAGGTGATATTTTCAAACCAGATATGTTGAGTAGAAAAAGAGAGCAAGGATCCAAAAAATGACATTTTGGAATTAAAGTTCACAAACGCTTGCAGAAATAACTCTAATCCTACTATATTAGCAAGTAAATCAGTTAGGTTGGCATTAAACATGTGAAAAGTATATGCTCAGATGTTGTTTATTCAAATTCATCAACGGAACTCATGTCACATTTTGTGATTTTTTCTAACTAACAGTTAAAAAGGTAGCATTCTCTTTCTTTATTTAAGGTGAATTTCATATTAAACCCCAGAAAAGGAGTCACACAAGTAGTATAACTATATAGTATCCCCTCAATCAATCTAACCTCAAGATGGTGCATTTTGGTTTTTTATGACTTCACAAGAGCATTAGTTGGCATTTCATAAGTCAAAAGATGGTGCATTTTTATTTTTTATGACTTCACAAGAGCATTAGTTGGGATTTCATAAGTCGAGTCATGTTAACTTTAGTGCATGCAGAAACAGAATATATGAAGTCTAAATTTAAAATTTGTTAGAACTGTGAGGATATAACTTTATTATCCATTATTTGATAAAGTGTTTTTCTTAAAAGTGTCTTGTTATAACATTGAGGCAATCACTCTATCAGATATTCATGCACTTGATGCCAGGGAATCTTGGCTAGTTTTACTAGCCATTTTTTGTATGCTTTAGGTTGGTTTCATGCATTTTCTTAGGCAATAAACAAGTATTTGGATGAGAATTGTATGCATGCCTTGATTCAATCAAACATAGTTAATTATGTGCATTTTCATGAGATTTATGCAAGAATTGTTTGATGTTATGAATGATGCAAAATCTTGTGATTTAGCAAGGCTTTGAGGCATGTGTTTCATTAATGATATGTGATAAAGCAAGAAGGCAATTGAGCAAGAATTGGAGCAAGAAGGCTTGAAGATACATCAATCTTGGCAAGGAAACAGGGGATTGCACGTTGCCAAACTCCAGTGTGTTTGTGGACAATGCCAGGAGCAAAATGTTTTGGCCCAGGGGAAGAAGCATGCATGTTGCCAATGCCAAGTTCTATGGGCGAGTTTAGCAACAATGTGGCATGCAATCTTGGAAAGCTAGCCTCGAGCACGTTGCCACACTTGGGGAAGGCCAGCGTGTTCCTTGGCATCTCCAGAAACAATGCCAAGGCCAAGAATTTGGGCTTAGGGTGTCACTAGCATGTTGGCACTAGAGTGTTTGATGGCAACTTCACCAATAACTCCAACAAAGTTGGCAGCTTGACCTTACCTTCTTCAAGGATGCATAACTTGAGCTACAAAGCTCCAAATGAGGTGATTTCAGTGGCATTGGAAAGTAGACATCAAGATCTTTCCAACCATATATCATAGTATGTGGTTGGCATTCATTTGAAGCTTCAAAAGCTGGCTTCATTTAGGGCTTCAGAATCTGAACACGTTGGCAACTTGGAAGAGCAAGGGCGTGTTCAGCAACAACTCCAGCGAACTTGCAGCCTGACCTTACCTCCTTCAATGGAGTATATCTTGAGCTATAGAGATCCAATTAAAGTCATTCATTTGAAGCTTCAAAAGCTGGCTTCATTTAGGGCTTCAGAATCTGAACACGTTGGCAACTTGGAAGAGCAAGGGCGTGTTCAGCAACAACTCCAGCGAACTTGCAGCCTGACCTTACCTCCTTCAATGGAGTATATCTTGAGCTATAGAGATCCAATTAAAGTACTTCTAGTTGCATTGGAAAGCTGACATTTAGAGCATTCCAACCATATTTAATAGTCTATAGTGAAGCATGAAATGGAAGCTCGAATCAGAGTCATCTTTAAGCTTCAAAAACAAGAACATGAAGATTGAAACTCAAGGAAGCATGAATGAGCCAAGGAAGCTCGAGAGCGTTGCCAAGCTAAGGATGAATTGGTGTGTTCCTTGGAAACTCCAGCAACAATGCCAAGTCCAAGAATTTGGGCTAAGAGAGTTCACTAGCACGTTGCCACTAGCGTGCTTGGTGAAAACGCCCACAACCAAGGCAACTTGACCTTGCCCTCTTCAATGGAGCATAACTTGATCTAGGAAGATCCAATTAAGATGACTCTATATGCATTGGAAAGAAGACATTCCGAGCTTTCCAATGATGTATAATAGTCTATATTGAAGATAAGGATTAAAGCTCAAAGTTCAGGCAACATCAAGCATGAAAAGTGAAGCTAAGAAGGAAGAATGAGCCAAGTGTTTGGCAACAACTTGGGTAACAATGCCCAAGCACCAAGCTCCCAGCCCAGAAAATGCCATAGCACGTTGCCAACGTGCAGTAGTACTGGCGTGTTTGCCAGTATCGCCCGTTCACTGGGCCTGAATCTAAGAGAATGAGCTATACTCTCCTCTGCTTTCTTCAAAGGCCAGCAACTCCACTCTAATGAGCCAGCTAATTCAAGGACAAAGCCCAAATTGCTAACCCAATTGAGAACCTCTGTGAGCTTTTAGGAATAGTATAAATCGAGAAGAGCTTTTAGGACTTTTTGGGGAGGAGGAACTCTTTTGGCGGAACATACACACACTTCATTGTTACACTCCACTAGGAGTGGGTCTTCGGATCCCTCCCCTCACACTCTCTTCTTCTCTTTTCTCTTCTTTCTTCTTTAGTTTGTAATTCTCATTTATGAATTCTTTAATTTTCAGTTTTGAATTCTTAATTCTCACTCTTTATTTTCATGCACTTTAATTTCATGCAATTTAGTTTTCATTAGAGAGCAATGATCATTTAATTCCCTCTGCATTTGGGAAAGGAGCTCTGTTTCAATTTTAATTAAATTGATGTTTATCCCTTCTTCTCTTCTTCACTCTATCTTTATACTTGGATATCTTTTAGAATCTTTGCAAGAGAGTTTTGTTCTTCAAAGATCCTTGGATCTATTAGAATCCTATTGTGAACCTTGAGAAAGGGAACATAGGATTCAGTTTGAATTCTCTTGGCATAATGAAGTTGATTCTTGATTTAGAGTTGGTACGTGACATATAACCACTCTAATATTGGGGTCTTTGGATTTATGTAGTATGAGATTAGAAATCATGTTTATTTTTCTAAGAGAGAGTCTTTGTGCTTCATAGATCCAATTACTACCGAGAGGGGGATTGGATCTACTTGAATTACATGTGAGCCTTGAAAAAGGGATCATGGAATTCAGTTTGAGACTCTTCACTCATAGTCCTCTTGATCAACACATTCTTAGTTGGTATGTGAGATGTAACCACTTTGAATTGAGGTCTTGAGGGTTGTGTGGTTTTTGGATTAGGAATTGAACTTCACCTCTTCTCATGAGCAACTAGATCAAGAGATTGGTAATTGATTATGTGAAGAGAAATTAAATCACCAAGAAATTGGGGTTTAATTACTCATAATCCGCCATGGATCTATCTTACATGATTGAGAAGGAGTGAGACCCATTGATTCAAGAGGAATCAACATCTCCAATCCACTATGCTTTCCATCCTTACTTTCCGTCATTTACTTTCTAGCAATTTACTTTCCTGCACTCTACTTTCTTGTACTTTCTATTCCTTGCAATTTTACTTTCTAGCACTTTATTTTCTTGCACTTTACTTCAATTACTATTGTTTGCTTAATCCTTTAATCCTCGTGGGATCGACCTCACTCTAAGTGAGTTTTATTACTTGATGCGACCCGGTAACTTGCCGGTAGGTTATGCGTGTTAATTCTTTAATTTTTCGCGTATCAAGTTTTTGGCGCCGTTGTGTGGTTTTTGGATTAGGAATTGAACTTCACCTCTTCTCATGAGCAACTAGATCAAGAGATTGGCAATTGATTATGTGAAGAGAAATTAAATCACCAAGAGATTGGGGTTTAATTACTCATAATCCGCCATGGATCTATCTTACATTTTTGAGAAGGAGTGCGACCCATTTATTCAAGAGGAATCAACATCTCCAATCCTCTATGCTTTCTGGTGCACAAAATTGTGATCTCTACTTTTCACAACTCAAATAATCCCCGGTAATGAATCCAAAAACTTGGTGCTCAATACCATGGTATAAACATAATTTCACAACTTCGCACAACTAACCAGCAAGTGCCTGGTCGTCCAAGTAATAAACCTTACGCGAGTAAGGGTCGATCCCACGGAGATTGTTGGTATGAAGCACTATGGTCACCTTGTAATCTCAGTCAGGCAGATTCAATGGTTATGGATGATATATGAATAAAACATAAAGTAAAGATAGAGATACTTATGTAATTCATTGGTGAGAATTTCAGATAAGCGAATGGAGATGCTTTGTCCCTTCCGTCTCTCTGCTTTCCTACTGTCTTCATCCAATCCTTCTTACTCCTTTCCATGGCAAGCTGTATGTTGGGCATCACTGTTGTCAGTGGCTACAGTCCCGTCCTCTTAGTGAAAATGTTCAACGCACCCTGTCACGGCATGACTAATCATCTGTCAGTTCTCAATCAGGTTGGAATAGAATCCAGTGATTCTTTTGCGTCTGTCACTAACGCCCAGCCTTCAGGAGTTTGAAGCTCGTCACAGTCATTCAATCATTGAATCCTACTCAGAATACCACAGACAAGGTTTAAACCTTCCGGATTCTCTTGAATACCGCCATCAATTCTAGCTTATACCACAAAGATTCCGATTAAAGAATCCAAGAGATAAACATTCAAGCCTTGTTTGCTTGTAGAACGGGAGTGGTTGTCAGGCACGCGTTCATAAGTGAGAATGATGATGAGCGTCCATAATCATCACATTCATCAAGTTCTTGAGTGCGAATGAATATCTTGGAATAAGAACAAGCTGAATTGAATAGAAGAACAATAGTAATTGTATTAATACTTGGGTACAGCAGAGCTCACTACAAGAAAATGGAACATTTGTAACAAAAAATTTGTATCAAATTTAAAATTGTTACAAATTATAGTTTTTTCGTAACAATAATTATTTATTGTTACAAATTAAGAATATTTTGTAACAACAAGAAAATTTGTTACAAAATATTTCATATTTTGTAACAACGTGATTTCTTTTGTTACAATTATGTTGGCTTTCGTATCGATTGTTGTTTTGTTGCAAAATGTTATAATGTTTTGTAACAAAAGATTATATGTTGTAAAAATTCAAAACATTTTGTAACAAAATATCTATTTATTTCAAAAGCTCTAAATATTTTGTAACAAAAATTATTTATCACAAAATACAATATTTTTTGTAACAAGTTATTTATTTGTCACAAAATTCAAAGATTTTTTTATAA
The DNA here is from genome assembly GCF_014773155.1 of Arachis stenosperma. Lineage (NCBI taxonomy): Eukaryota > Viridiplantae > Streptophyta > Magnoliopsida > Fabales > Fabaceae > Arachis > Arachis stenosperma. The sequence goes on from NC_080380.1 coordinate 94,530,033, forward strand.
TTAAAAAAATTTTGTTTTAACATATTAAATGTAAAACTTCAAATTTTTGAAATTAACTTAATGATTATTTGATTTATTATATATTTAAGATTTTTATTCAAAAATTTATTTTCTAAAAATTTTTCAATTAATGATACTTTGAGTTTAAAATTATTTTAAAATTAAATCATTTATGATTTATTGTATTATTCAAAATAAATTTTTAGAGATTTATATATTAAACGGAGTATTTTTTATTTATAATTTAAAGTTTTAATATTTAAAAAAATATAAAAATTTATAGTATTTCAAGAATAATTAATTTAAAGTTTTAATAATAAGATAGTATTTCAAGAATAGTAATTGCATTAATACTCGAGGTACAGCAGAGCTCCACACCTTAATCTATGGTGTGTAGAAACTTCACCTTTGAAAATACATAAGAACAAGGTCTAGGCATGGCCGTGAGGCCAGCCCCCAAAACATGATCAAAGACTCCAAATGATCAAGGATCCAAAGATTCAAAGATCTAAAGATTATCTAAGATCCGAAGATGAAAATACAATAACAAAAGGTCCTATTTGTAGAGAACTAGTAGCCTAGGGTTTACGGAAATGAGTAAATGACATAAAAATCCACTTCCGGGCCCACTTGGTGTGTGCTTGGGCTGAGCATTGAAGCATTTTCATGTAGAGACTTCTCTTGGAGTTAACGCCAGCTTTTGTGCCAGTTTGGGCGTTTAACTCCCATTCTTGTGCCAGTTCCGGCGTTTAACGCCGGGCAGTTTTGAGCTGATTTGGAACGCCAGTTTGGGCCATCAAATCTCGGGAAAAGTATAGACTATTATACATTTCTGGAAAGCCCAAGATGTTTACTTTTTAACGCCGTTAAGAGCGCGCCAATTGGACCTCTGTAGCTCCAGAAAATTCACTTTGAGTGCAGGGAGGTCAGAATCCAACAGCATCTGCAGTCCTTTTCAGTCTCTGAATCAAATTTTTGCTCAAGTCCCTCAATTTCAGCCAGAAAATACCTGAAATCACAGAAAAGCACACAAACTCATAGTAAAGTCCAGAAAAGTGAATTTTAACTGAAAACTAATAAAAATATACTAAAAACTAACTAAAACATACTAGAAACATACTAAAAACAATGCCAAAAAGCATATAAATTATCCGCTCATCACAACACCAAACTTAAATTGTTGCTTGTCCCCAAGCAACTGAAAATCAAATAAGATAAAAAGAAGAGAATATGCAATGAATTCCAAAAACATCTATGAAGATCAGTATTAATTAGATGAGCGGGGCTTTTAGCTTTTTGCCTCTGAACAGTTTTGGCATCTCACTTTATCCTTTGAAATTCAGAATGATTGGCTTCTATAGGAACTCAGAATCCAGATAGTGTTATTGATTCTCTTAGTTAAGTATGATGATTCTTGAACACAGCTACGTTATGAGTCTTGGCCGTGGCCCAAAGCACTCTGTCTTCCAGTATTACCACCGGATACATACATGCCACAGACACATAATTGGGTGAACCTTTTCAGATTGTGACTCAGCTTTGCTAGAGTCCCCAATTAGAGGTGTCCAGGGTTCTTAAGCACACTCTTTTTACCTTGAATCACAACTTTATTATTTTTTTTCTTTTTCTCTCTTTTTTATTTTTTTATTTTTTTTCGTTTTTCTCCCTTTTTTCTTTTTTTTTTTGTTTTTCTCCCTTTTTTTTTCTTTTTGTATTCACTGCTTTTTCTTGCTTCAAGAATCATTTTTATGATTTTTCAGATCCTCTGTAACATGTCTCTTTTTTCATCATTCTTTCAAGAGCCAACATTCATGAACCACAAATTCAAGAGACATATGCACTGTTTAAGCATACATTCAGAAAACAAAAGTGTTGCCACCACATCAAAATAATTAATCTGTTATAAAAATTTAAAATTCATGCAATTCTTCTCTTTTTTTAATTAAGAACATTTTTCATAAAAGAAAGGTGATGGATTCATAGGACATTCATAACTTTAAGGCATAGACACTAAGACACTAATGATCACAAGACACAAACATAAATAAACATAAGCATGATTTTTCGAGAAAAAAGAAAAATAAAGAACAAGGAAATTAAAGAACGGGTCCACCTTAGTGATGGCGGCTTGTTCTTCCTCTTGAAGATCTTATGGAGTGCTTGAGCTCCTCAATGTCTCTTCCTTGTCTTTGTTGCTCCTCTCTCATGATTCTTTGATCTTCTCTAATTTCATGGAGGAGGATGGAATGTTCTTGGTGCTCCACCCTTAGTTGTCCCATGTTGGGAACTTAATTCTCCTATGGAGGTGTTGATTTGATCCCAATAGTTTTGTGGAGGAAAGTGCATCCCTTGAGGCATCTCAGGGATTTCATGATGAGTGGGATCTCTTGTTTGCTCCATCATTTTCTTAGTGATGGGCTTGTCCTCATCAATGGAGATGTCTCCCTCTATGTCAACTCCAACTGAATAACAGAGGTGACAGATGAGATGAGGAAAGGCTAACCTTGCCAAGGTAGAGGACTTGTCCGCCACCTTATAAAGTTCTTGGGCTATAACCTCATGAACTTCTACTTCTTCTCCAATCATGATGCTATGAATCATGATGGCCCGGTCTAGAGTAACTTCAGACCGGTTGCTAGTGAGAATGATTGAGCGTTGGATAAACTCCAACCATCCCCTAGCTATGGGCTTGAGGTCATGCCTTCTCAATTGAATCGGCTTCCCTCTTGAATCTCTCTTCCATTGGGCACCCTCTTCACAAATGACTGTGAGGACTTGGTCCAACCTTTGATCAAAGTTGACCCTTCTAGTGTAAAGGTGTTCATCTCCTTGCATAATGGGCAAGTTGAATGCCAACCTTACATTTTCCGGGCTACAAGTATTTCCCCCGAACCATTGTAAGCCAATTCTTTGGGTCCGGGTTCACACTTTGATCATGGTTCTTGGTGATCCATGCATTGGCATAGAACTCTTGAACCATCAAGATTCCGACTTGTTGAATAGGGTTGGTAAGAACTTCCCAACCTCTTCTTCGGATCTCATGTCGAATCTCCGGATATTCACTCTTTTTGAGTTTGAAAGGGACCTCAGGGGATCACCTTCTTCAAGGCCACAACTTTATAGAAGTGGTCTTGATGCACCCTTGAGATGAATCTCTCCATCTCCCATGACTCGGAGGTGAAAGCTTTTGCCTTCCCTTTCCTCTTTCTAGAGGTTTTCTTCGGCCTTGGATGCCATAAATGGTTATGGAAAAACAAAAAGCAATGCTTTTACCACACCAAACTTAAAAGGTTTGCTCGTCCTCGAGCAAAAGAAGAAAGAAGAGTGTAGAAGAAGAAGAAATAGAGGAGATGGAGGTGGCTTTGTGGTTCGGCCAAAGGGGGAGAAGTAGTGTTTAGGGTGTGTGAAAATGAGGGAGTGATGATGGGTTTATATAGGGGTGGAGAGAGGGGTAGGGTTCGGTTATGGGAGGGTGGGTTTGAGAGGGAAAGTGGTTTAAATTTGAATGGTGAGGTAGGTGGGGTTTTATGAAGGATGGATGTGAGTGGTGAAGAGAGAGATGGGATTTGATAGGTAAAGGATTTTTAGGGAAGAGGTGTTGAGGTGATTGGTGAATGGGTGAAGAAGAGAGAGGGTGGTGGGGTAGGTGGGGATCCTATGGGGTCCATAGATCCTGAGGTGTCAAGGAAAATTCATCCCTGCACCAAGTGGCGAGCAAAAATGCTCTCTGTGCCAATTCTGGCGTTAAACGCCGGGCTGGTGCCAATTTCTGGCATTTAACACCAGCTTCTTGCCCTTTCCTGGCATTTAACGCCAGTCTGGTGCCCCTTTCTGGCGTTAAACGCCCAGAATGGTGCCAGACTGGGTGTTAAACGCCCATTTGCTAGCTTCACTGGCGTTTAAACGCCAGCAAGTTCTCCTCCAGGGTGTGCTATTTTTTTTTTCTATTTTTCATTCTGTTTTTGCTTTTTCAATTGATTTTGTGACTTCCCATGATCATCAAGCTACAGAAAACATAAAATAACAAAGGAAAATATATTAAATATAACATTGGGTTGCCTCCCAACAAGCGCTTCTTTAATGTCAGTAGCTTGACAGTGGGCTCTCATGGAGCCTCACAAATGCTCAGAGCAATGTTGGGACCTCCCAACACCAAACTTAGAGTTTGAATGTGTGGGGGTTCAACACCAAACTTAGAAGTTGGTTGTGGCCTCCCAACACCAAACTTAGAGTTTGACTGTGGGGGCTCTGTTTGACTCTATTTTGAGAGAAGCTTTTCATGCTTACTCTCCATGGTAACAGAGGGATGTCCTTGAGCCTTAAACACAATGGACTCTTCATTCACTTGAATGATCAATTCACCTCTGTCAACATCAATCACAGCTTTTGCTGTGGCTAGGAAGGGTCTGCCAAGGATGATGGATTCATCCATGCACTTCCCAGTCTCTAGGACTATGAAATCCGCAGGGATGTAATGGTCTTCAATCTTCACCAGAACATCCTCTACAAGTCCATAAGCTTGTTTTCCTGAATTGTCTGCCATCTCTAGTGAGATTCTTGCAGCTTGTACCTCAAAGATCCCTAGCTTCTTCATTACAGAGAGAGGCATGAGGTTTACACTTGACCCTAGGTCACACAGAGCCTTCTTAAAGGTCATGGTGCCTATGGTACAAGGTATTGAAAACTTCCCAGGATCTTGTCTCTTTTGAGGTAATCTCTGCCGAGACAAGTCATCCAGTTCTTTGGTGAGTAAAGGAGGTTCGTTCTCCCAAGTCTCATTACCAAATAACTTGTCATTTAGCTTCATGATTGCTCCAAGGTATTTAGCAATTTGCTCTTCAGTGACATACTCATCCTTTTCAGAGGAAGAATACTCATCAGAGCTCATGAATGGCAGAAGTAAATCCATTGGAATCTCTATGGTGTCAGTGTGAGCCTTAGATTCCCATGGTTCCTCATTAGGGAACTCATTGGAGGCCAGTGGACGTCCATTGAGGTCTTCCTCAGTGGCGCTCACTGCCTCTTCATCCTCTCCAAGTTCGGCCATGTTGATGGCCTTACATTCTCCTTTTAGATTCTTTTCTATATTGCTTGGAAGAGTACTAGGAGGGAGTTCAGTAATTTTCTTGCTCAGCTGTCCCACTTGTGCCTCCAAATTCCTAATGGAGGACCTTGTTTCAGTCATGAAACTTTGAGTGGTTTTGATTAGATCAGAGACCATGGTTGCTAAGTCAGAGTGGCTCTACTTAGAATTCTCTGTCTGTTGCTGAGAAGATGATGGAAAAGGCTTGCCATTGCTAAACCTGTTTCTTCCACCATTATTGTTGTTGAAACCTTGTTGAGGTCTCTGTTGATCCTTCCATGAGAGATTTGGATGATTTCTCCATGAAGAATTATAGGTGTTTCCATAGGGTTCTCCCATGTAATTCACCTCTTCCATTGAAGGGTTCTCAGGATCATAAGCTTCTTCTTCAGATGAAGCATCCTTAGTACTGCCAGGTGCAGCTTGCATTCTAGACAGACTTTGAGAAATCAAATTGACTTGCTGAGTCAATATTTTGTTCTGAGCTAATATGGCATTCAGAGTATCAATCTCAAGAACTCCTTTCTTCTGATTTGTCCCATTGTTCACAGGATTCCTTTCAGAAGTGTACATGAATTGGTTATTTGCAACCATTTCAATGAGCTCTTGAGCTTCTGCAGGTGTCTTCTTTAGATGAAGAGATCCTCCAGCAGAGCTATCCAATGACATCTTGGATAGTTCAGAGAGACCATCATAGAAAATACCTATGATGCTCCATTCAGAAAGCATGTCAGAGGGACACTTTCTGATTAATTGTTTGTATCTTTCCCAAGCTTCATAGAGGGATTCTCCTTCCTTCTGTCTGAAGGTTTGGACTTCCACTCTAAGCTTACTCAATTTTTTAGGTGGAAAGAACTTTGCCAAGAAGGCATTGACTAGCTTTTCCCAAGAGTTCAGACTTTCTTTAGGTTGTGAGTCCAACTATATCCTAGCTCTGTCTCTTACAGCAAAAGGGAATAGCATAAGTCTGTATACCTTAGGGTCAACCCCATTAGTCTTAACAGTGTCACAGATTTGCAAGAACTCAGCTAAAAACTGATGAGGATCATCCAATGGAAGTCCATGAAACTTGCAATTGTGTTGCATTAGAGAAACTAATTGAGGCTTAAGCTCAAAGTTGTTTGCTCCAATGGCAGGGATAGAGATGCTTCTCCCATAGAAGTCGGGAGTAGGTGCAGTAAAGTCACCCAGCACCTTCCTTGCATTGTTGGCATTGTTGTTGTTTTCGGCTGCCATAGGTTCTTCTTCTTTGAAGATTTCTGTTAGGTCCTCTACAGAGAGTTGTTCCTTAGCTTCTCTTAGCTTTCGCTTCAAGGTCCTTTCAGGTTCAGGGTCAGCTTCAACAAGAATGCTTTTGTGTCTTTGCTCCTGCTCATATGAAAGAGAAGAGAACAAGAAAATATGGAATCCTCTATGTCACAGTATAGAGATTCCTTGAGGTGTCAGAGGAAAAGAAAAATAGAAGGAAGAAGTAGAAGAATTCGAACTTATCAAGAGAGATGGAGTTCGAATTGTTCATTGAGGAATAGTGTTAGTCCATAAATAGAAGGATGTGAGAAGAGGGGAAGAAATTTTCGAAAATTAAGTAAAAGATTTTAAAAACATTTTGAAAAATAGTAATTGATTTTCGAAAACTAAGATTGAAAAAAATCAAGTGATTTTTGAAAAAGATTTTGAAATTAGAAATCAAAAAGATATGATTGAAAACTATTTTGAAAAAGATGTGATTAAAAAGATATGATTTGAAAAGTTATGGTTTTAAAAAGATATGATTGAAAAGATATGATTTGAAAAACAATTTAAAAAGATTTGATTTTAAAAATTAATGACTTGGCTAACAAGAAAAGATATGATTCAAACATTAAACCTTTCTCAACAGAAAAGGCAACATACTTGAAATGTTGAATCAAATCATTAATTGATAGCAAGTATTTTTGAAAATGGAAAGAAATTGGTTTTGAAAAAGATTTGATTGAAAAGATTTGATTTGAAAAAGATTTGATTTTGAAAAATGTTGAAAACTTGAAAAAAAAAATTTGAATTGAAAACAGAATCTTCCCTCTTGTGCCATCCTGGCGTTAAACGCCCAGAATGGTGCACATTCTGGCGTTTAACGCCCAAAGCACCACCCTTTTGGGCGTTAAACGCCCAGCCAGGCACCCTGGCTGGCGTTTAAACGCCAGTTTGCCTTCCTCACTGGGCATTTTGAATGCCCAGCTTTTTCTGTGTAATTCCTCTGCTGAATGTTCTGAATCTTCAATTCTCTGTATTATTGACTTGAAAAGACACAAATTAAAAATATTTTTGGATTTTTAATAATGAGGAATAATCAAAATGCAACTAAAATCAAATAACAATGCATGCAAGACACCAAACTTAGCAATTTGTATACTACTGACACTAACAAAATGAGAATGCATATAACAAAACACTCAAGTCAAGAGATTTTAAAGATTAGAGCAAGGAAATCATCAAGAACAACTTGAAGATCACTTAAGACACATGAATGAATGTAAGAAGAACAGAAACATGCAATTGACACCAGACTTAAAATGAGACACTATACTCAAACAAGAAATATTTTTGGTTTTTTTTTTATTTTGTAATTTTTTTTTGGTTTTTCGAAAATTAAGTGAAAAAAAGAAAACAAGGATATCAAAATTCTTAATGAGAATTCCAGGAATCATGCAATGTTAGTCTAAAGCTTTAGTCTAAAGGAATTAGACATGGCTAGCCAAGCTTCAGCAGGACATTGCATTCAAGAGCTAAATTGATGAGAATCAATCAGCTTTGGTGATGATAAGAACATCACCTTGAAACACTAGAATTCATTCTTAAGAACTCTGAAGAAAAATACCTAATCTAAGCAACAAGATGAACCGTCAGTTGTCCAAACTCAACAATCCCCGGCAACGGCGCCGAAAACTTGGTGCACGAAATTGTGATCTCTACTTTTCACAACTCAAATAATCCTTGGTAATGAATCCAAAAACTTGGTGCTCAATACCATGGTATAAACATAATTTCACAACTTCGCACAACTAACCAGCAAGTGCACTGGGTCGTCCAAGTAATAAACCTTACTCGAGTAAGGGTCGATCCCACGGAGATTGTTGGTATGAAGCAAGCTATGGTCACCTAGTAAATCTCAGTCAGGCAGATTCAAATGGTTATGGATGATATATGAATAAAACATAAAGTAAAGATAGAGATACTTATGTAATTCATTGGTGAGAATTTCAGATAAGCGAATGGAGATGCTTTGTCCCTTCCGTCTCTCTGCTTTCCTACTGTCTTCATCCAATCCTTCTTACTCCTTTCCATGGCAAGCTGTATGTTGGGCATCACCGTTGTCAGTGGCTACAGTCCCGTCCTCACAGTGAAAATGTTCAACGCACCCTGTCACGGCACGGCTAATCATCTATCTGTTCTCAATCAGGTTGGAATAGAATCTAGTGATTCTTTTGCGTCTGTCACTAACGCCCAGCCTTCAGGAGTTTGAAGCTCGTCACAGTTATTCAATCATTGAATCCTACTCAGAATACCACAAACAAGGTTTAGACCTTCCGGATTCTCTTGAATACCGCCATCAATTCTAGCTTATACCACGAAGATTCCGATTAAGGAATCCAAGAGATAAACATTCAAGCCTTGTTTGCTTGTAGAACGGGAGTGGTTGTCAGGCACGCGTTCATAAGTGAGAATGATGATGAGCGTCACATAATCATCACATTCATCAAGTTCTTGAGTATGAATGAATATCTTGGAATAAGAACAAGCTGAATTGAATAGAAGAACAATAGTAATTGCATTAATACTCGAGGTACAGCAGAGCTCCACACCTTAATCTATGGTGTGTAGAAACTCCACCGTTGAAAATACATAAGAACAAGGTCTAGGCATGGCCGTGAGGCCAGCCCCCAAAACATGATCAAAAGACTCCAAATGATCAAGGATCCAAAGATTCAAAGATCTAAAGATGATCTAAGATCCGAAGATGAAAATACAATAGCAAAAGGTCCTATATGTAGAGAACTAGTAGCCTAAGGTTTACAGAAATGAGTAAATGACATAAAAATCCACTTTCGGGCCCACTTGGTGTGTGCTTGGGCTGAGCATTGAAGCATTTTCGTGTAGATACTTCTCTTGGAGTTAAACGCCAGCTTTTGTGCCAGTTTGGGCGTTTAACTCCCATTCTTGTGCCAGTTTCGGCGTTTAACGCCGGGCAGTTTTGAGCTGATTTGGAATGCCAGTTTGGGCCATCAAATCTCGGGCAAAGTATGGACTATTATACATTGCTGGAAAGCCCAGGATGTCTACGTTCCTACGCCGTTGAGGGCGCGCCAATTGGACTTCTGTAGCTCCAGAAAATCCACTTCGAGTACAGGGAGGTCAGAATCCAACAGCATCTGCAGTCCTTTTCAGTCTCTGAATCAGATTTTTGCTCAAGTCCCTCAATTTCAGCCAGAAAATACCTGAAATCACGGAAAAACACACAAACTCATATAAAGTCGAGAAAAGTGAATTTTAACTAAAAACTAATAAAAATATACTAAAAACTAACTAAAACATACTAGAAACATACTAAAAACAATGCCAAAAAGCGTATAAATTATCCGCTCATCACTTTCCATCCTTACTTTCCGTCATTTACTTTCTAGCAATTTACTTTCCTGCACTCTACTTTCTTGTACTTTCTATTCCTTGCAATTTTACTTTCTAGCACTTTATTTTCTTGCACTTTACTTTTACGTCATTTACTTTCCTTGCACTTTATTGCTTTCTTTTAATTTCCAGCCATTTATATTTCCGTTTGCTCATCACTCCAAAATGATTGTCTAACTAGAATAATCAGTTTACTATTGATTGCTTAATCCTTTAATCCTCGTGGGATCGACCTCACTCTAAGTGAGTTTTGTTACTTGATACGACCCGGTATACTTGCCGGTAGGTTATGCACGTTAATTCTTTATTTTTTCGCGTATCAAGTTTTTGGCGCCGTTGCCGAGGATTAATTGTGATTAACAATCTACCGGTGGTTGATTACCTAGATTAGACACTTTTTCTTTCTCTCTGTTTTAGTCATTTCTCTGTTTTTAATACTTTCTTTTATTTTCCCCAACTGTTTGTGTTAATGCCTCACCAAGAAACTCTTACTCGTGATAATTTATTTCTCGTGGTGATTGTGTTATTAACATACAACAGTTTCTTTTGCTTAGTTTCATTCCAAATAAATGGGCATATGATTGCATTATAAGTTTGGTGTTTCCTTGCAACAAATTGATTTTCAATCTTCACTGGGTACTTGCGTTATTTTTAATTGAAAGTGGCATCCTAAGTTTGGTGTTGTCACTTGTTTTTCATGCTATGTACCATACACACCACTTATTAATGCAATCACATTGTCTCTATTTTACTTCTTGTGTCTTTATTGTATCCTTAATTTTGCTTTCTTAAGCACATGCATTACTCACATTTTACTGTGTAAGACACTCATGATCCATCATAGACCCCATCACCACAATTTTAATTGTTACTTGAGGACAAGCAATCATTCTAAGTTTGGTGTGGGAAGGGAAAGAAAAGGAGGAAAAGGACAACAATAATGAAGATGAACTATAAGTTGGTAAAGTTCCTTTCTCCTCTTACTTATTTCTAGCACCTTAAATTGCATGACTGTCTTCTATTTTCTTTGTATGCTTGTGTAATTACTCCTTATGAATAAGCATAATTTGGTATTTGATTTGTAACATGTTGCTATGATATCATGATTATCATCTTGAATTTTACTTGCACCCAATATCTCTAAGAATGCAACAAAGAAATAATTCTTTTGAAAGGAAAATTTTGAAGAATTTTATAAATCTTGGGGCAAGTAAAAGATTAAGAGGAGTGGAGGTTCTGATTGTATGATTGTGTATTGAGGTTGCATGTTTGTGAAAACTTGCATGGGAGCTCATAAACAGGAAATAAAGTTTAGAGAAGTATTATGGAATTTCTCAAACATATTTTGATCCAAGAAGCAGTAACAAAAGAAAACAAAAGAAAAAGAAAAACAAAGAACAAGCCCAAGGCTCTAAGCATTAATTACTAGGAAGAAAAAGAAAGAAACAAGAACTCAAATAGTTATTGTCCTAGTTAAATGCTTGTGGTGGATTTGTGTCAAAGAGAGAGGCTTGAGCAAGTAAACCCTAAGGGGTGCTTCAACACCTAATACCTTAGACCAACTGCTTTGGGCGTATTGATTGAAAGCTTATCTAAAGAGCCGCTTTGAGATATGACACTTAGAGTCGAGGTCAAAATCCAAAAAAAAATGCTAGAAAATAAGTGCTGCTTCAAGGTGATTATCTATAAAAAGACTTCCATAATATCATTTGAATGAAAGTCCTAAGATCTAAGACTTCCAAGATGTAAGGACTAATGAGCACTGGAATCCTTGCATAAGCATATATATTGGAGTTCACCCCACTATCTCTTATTTACTTCACCCACTAAGGCATCATAAGCAATTCTTCAATACACTCCAATAAAGAAAGTTCTTTGTGCATAGTTCTTTTCTTGCTTGGGGACAAGCAAGATTTAAGTTTGGTGTTCTAATGCCAGGGCATCTTGGCTAGTTTTACTAGCCATTTTTTGTATGCTTTAGGTTGGTTTCATGCATTTCTTAGGCAATAAGCAAGTGTTTCGATGAGAATTGTATGCATGCCTTGATTCAATCAAACATAGTTAATTATGTGCATTTTCATGAGATTTATGCAAGAATTGTTTGAAGTTATGAATGATGCAAAATCTTGTGATTTAGCAAGGCTTTGAGACATGTGTTTGGTTAATGATAGGTGATGAAGCAAGAAGGCAATGGAGCAAGAATTGGAGTAAGAAGGCTTGAAGATACATCAATCTTGGCAAGGAAACAGGGGATTGCACGTTGCCCACTCCAGCGTGTTTGTGGACAATGCCAGGAGCAAAATGTTTTGGCCCAGGGGAAGAAGCATGCACATTGCCAACGCCAAGTTCTATGGGCGTGTTTAGCAACAACGTGGCATGCAATCTTGGAAAGCTAGCCTCGAGGACGTTTCCACACTTGGGGAAGGCTAGCGTGTTCCTTGGCAACTCCAGCAACAATGCCAAGGCCAAGAATTTGGGCTAACGGAGTCACTAGCACGTTGGCACTAGAGTGTTTGATGGCAACTTCACCAACAACTCCAGCAAAGTTGGCAGCTTGACCTTACCTTCTTCAAGGATACATAACTTGAGCTACAAAGCTCCAAATGAGGTGTTTCTAGTGGCATTGGAAAGTAGACATCAAGTTCTTTCCAACCATATATCATAGTATGGGGTTGGAATTCATTTGAAGCTTCAAAAGCTGGATTATTTTAGGGCTTCAGAATTTGAACACGTTGGCAACATGGAAGAGAAAGGGCGTGTTTAGCAACAACTCCAGCGAACTTGGCAGCCTTACCTTACCTTCTTCAATGGAGTATATCTTGAGATATAGAGATCCAATTGAATTGCTTCCAGTTGTGTTGGAAAGATGACATTTAGAGCTTTCCAACCATATATAATAGTTTATAGTGAAGCATGAAATGGAAGCTTGAATCAGAGTCATCTTTAGGCCCCAAAAACAAGAACATGAAGATTGACACTCAAGGAAGCATGAATGAGACAAGGAAGCTCGAGAGCATTTCCAAGCTAAGGATGAATTGGCGTGTTCCTTGGCAACTCCAACAACAATGCCAAGGCCAAGAATTTGGGCTAGGAGAGTTCACTAGCATGATGCCACTAACGTGTTTGGTGAAAACACCCACAACCAAAGCAACTTGACCTTGCCCTCTTCAATGGAGCATAACTTGAGCTAATAAGATCCAATTGAGATGAAGCTAAGAAGGAAGAATGAGCCAAGTGTTTGGCAACAACTTGGGCAACAACGCCCAAGCACCAAGCTCCCAGCCCAGGAAATTCCATAGCACGTTGCCAACGTGCAGTAGTACTGGCGTGTTTGCCAGTAACGCCTGTTCACTGGGCCTGAATCTAAGAGAATGAGCTATGCTCTCCTCTGCTTTCTTCAAAGGCCAGCAACTCCACACTAATGAGCTAGCTAATTCGAGGACAAAGCCCAAATTGCTAACCCAATTGAGAATATGAGCTTTTAGGAATAGTATAAATAGAGAAGAATTTTGACGACTTTTTGGGGAGGAGGAACTCTCTTGGCGGAATACACACACACTTCATTGGCACACTCCACTGGGAGTGGGTCTTCGGACCCCTCCCCTCGCACTCTCTTCTTCTCTTTTCTCTTCTTTCTTCTTTAGTTTGTAATTCTCATTTATGAATTCTTTAATTTTCAGTTTTGAATTCTTAATTCTCACTCTTTATTTTCATGCACTTTAATTTCATGCAATTTAGTTTTCATTAGAGAGCAATGATCACTTAATTCCCTCTGCATTTGGGAAAGGTGCTCTATTTCAATTTTAATTGAATTGATGTTTATCCCTTCTTCTCTTCTTCACTCTATCTTCATACTTGGATATCTTTTAGAATCCTTGCAAGAGTGTTTTGTTCTTCAAAGATCCTTGGATCTATTAGAATCCTATTGTGAACCTTGAGAGAGGGAACATAGGATTTAGTTTGAATTCTCTTGGCATAATGAAGTTGATTTTTGATTTAGAGTTGGTACGTGACATATAACCACTCTAATATTGGGGTCTTTGGATTTATGTAGTATGAGATTAGAAATCATGTTTGTTGTAAAACCCGGTTAATTAATGGCTAATTAACCCATAAATGAGAATTTGTTCTAGAAAGCCTAAAACGTGATTTTTATGGCTAAATGTGATAGAGGAGACTGATACGAGAATTTTGGTACCGATTTTATGGAATTCGGACCAAGATTGGACCGAACGGGCCAAACCGGGCCAATTGGACCCAAAGTGGGCCCTTGGCCCAACATAACTTACCCAAAACCCTAGTTTTCAGCACTCTCTCTCTCCTCATTTGTTACACACACAAGCTGAAAATTTGAGAGAAAGGGAGAAGAACACTCTCTCAAGTTCTTCCTCTCACTTGATCTTCAAACCACCATAACTTTTGATCTAGAGCTCCGATTGCCGCTCCGTTTGCGGCCACGCGTTCATCGCGGAGAGCTCTACAAAACCCATACCATCAATCTTGAGGTAAGCCACACTTTGCTGTTCGAATCTCAGCCCTTATTTTCGAGTTTCAATGGGTGAAATGTTGAGATTTTGGGTTCTTTGATGTTATAGGACCCAACTCTCTTGAAGGAGAAGGTTAATCTTGTCTCCTTGGACCTTGGGTGTGGTAAGATTCTCAACCCTAGTGTATTTTGTGATTTTATGATGTTTGGGTTTTGAGGTGTTGTGTATGGGTATGATGATTTTGGCTTAGGTTGTGTATATGTGTGTATTGGAGCTTGATTGGTGATATTGAAAAGCTTGGAAAGGGTTTGGTGGTGAAAAATCTGTTCTTGGAGGTTTTGAGGCCTTGAGAGCTTGTGGATAAAAGGTTTGGAAGTGCTCCGGTGGAGCTTGGGAAAAATCGGCTAAGGTATGGTTTCGGTTTCCCGTATCTAATATGTAATGTGGTAGGAAATACTTAGGCTAGAGGCCCTAAGATAGGCATTGAATGGTTGATGTTGTTGAATGATTGAGATATATGATGTGGTCATATATGTGATGATGATTATTGATGCCTTGGTGGTATGAAGTATGAGAAATATGCATGTTGTGATATATGCTTGATGATTGGTTATGGTTGAATTGTGGGTTGAACCATATTGTTGGTGAGTATGATGTTGATTATGTACAATAATGATTTATTGGAATTGGTGTTGTTGGTAATTGGCATGAGAAATAGTGTATGATATGTCAATGTGTTTGTGTTTGAGCCACTTGGGTGAAGTGGGGTAAAATGATGAAGTAGTGATTTTGGTAATTGTGGTAATGTGTCAATGTGTGAGTTGAGGAGGCTTGATGTTGAATTTGATACATTTTGATTGATTTCAAAGAAAAGGGATGAAATTGGCATGTTTTGATTGATTTTGAAAGGAGTTGAAAATGGTTTGTTTTGAAAATGGCATATTGTGGTTTTGTATGAAAATATGGTTTTTGGGCATACTTTGATGGGACATAACTTGGACTACGGATCTCCGTTTTGTACCAAATCTGTTTAAAAATGAAATTGGATCCGGGATCTCCATGCCGTTCGAAGAACGGGTGAAAAACGATTTGAAATGATGAAGTTATGTCCGTTGGAAGATTGGGGTTTAAATATGTGAAATTCTGCAGCTTTTAACTTAGAAAATTTTTAGCAGAATGACCCCTTGCGCGTGGGCGCACCTGGCGCGTGCGCGCCGATCTTCCGAAATACGCCATCCACGCGTACGTGTGACGTGCGCGGGCGCGCCGATTGTGCTGCACCCAATGCCCAGTCATTTTCCCGAGAGTTATGCCAGAACTGTGCCGGTGTTGTGCCTGGGGCACAAGAACACCCGCGCGTACGCGTGGTTGACGCGTGCGCGCCGATGGGCAAGTTTGGAATCCACGCGTTAGCGTGCATGACGCTTGCGCGTCGATGAGTGTTGTTGAGGCCATCCACGCGTGAGCGTGGAGTGCGCGTACGCGCGGCCCTGTTTTCATCCCAAAGTTGATTTTTGAGTTTTAAAAGCCAAATCTCATACTTCTAAGCCTCCGATCTCACTATTTATGTCTTAATCATTATGGCATGCCTAGCTATTAAAAAGGGGCTAGTGAATGAGGTAACTTGCGAGTAAAGCAAGGGAAATATGAATGATCAGTGAGGATCAAGATGATTATGTGAGATGCGGAGGATGGTGGTGGAAGTGCTTGTGATGCCATTGGCCGAAGGGCCGTGATTATTTGTGAATTGGCTGGTTCTGGATTGAACCATGAGCCGGGATAGCTGTGTGTGCTATGAATATTGGTTGGTTATGGATTTAACCGTGAGCCGGAATGGCGGATATGGATGTTGATCCATGGATGAGAATTCATGCATGTTTATGCTGAATTGTTGATAAATGTGATTTGTACTTCCACTATCTGAGATACGAGTTTCCCTGGGTAGTAGCAGTGGCTAGCCACCACGTGCTCCAGGTTGAGACTTGATACTCTGTTTACCCTATGTCGTCAGGGTGGCCGGGCACTGTGAAATCCCGGACGAGCTCACTCCCAAATATTCACCTGTGATGGTGATGGATAAATATTCACCTGTGATGGTGATGGATAAATATTCACCTGTGATGGTGATGGATAAATATTCACCAGTGATGGTGATGGATATGGATCATGTTTATGATCAAGCTCATATTGAGCATACTCGAGTTGGGGAGACACGACAGAGGGACAGTCCAGTGGTTAACTGCCAGGACTTGTCGGGTTGGCTCTATAACCGACAGATGATATCATCGGCCACTAGGGACAGGCATTCATCATATGCATACTATGTGAATTGTTTGAGATTGCCTATTTGACTGCATATTAATTGCTATTTGCCTAAATGTCTTAACTGCTCCTATTTGTATATTCTTTGTCTGATATAACTATGTTTGCTATAATATACTCCTGTTGGTGGTTGGGAGGTTTGAAGGAATTGGAAAGGGAAGTATTCGTTAGACTGAAGAATCTTTAGTCAGATGCCCTTACATGGTTTAACTTGTTTATAAGCTTTGATATTATTTGGAGGAAGTTCTAGGATTGCCTTCGGCTTTCCTCCATTATTATATATTATATATGTGGAAGCTGTTACCTGCTGGGAACCTCTGGTTCTCACCCATGCGGATTTTGTGGTTTTCAGATGCAGGACGTGAGGTTTCCCGCTGAGGCTTGCTGGAGACTTCTTGATTGCGAAGATTCCTTGTTCTTGGGGACCATGTTTTTGGATTATATGTTTTGTTTAGATACTTATATCTCCATTAAATAATACAAACTGTGATGACTCCTCTTATGGGAGATTTTGGAGAATAGGTTTTATGTAATTGTGTCCCTTTGGGTTTCCTTTGGGGTTTTCCTTATTTTATCATATGTATATATTGTTATGCTCGGACCGGTTATCTTCGCATCCGGATCTTGAGTCTTGATATTCCTGTTTTTGACACTCAGTTGTATATATATAATCTCGCGTTGGTTTATCCTTGTTCGTTACGCTATCGATCGGAGTGTTGCGCTTTTGATTTTTTGCGATTTTTTTTGTTTACCCCTTTTTCTACAAAGGCTCCTAGTTATAATCAATCATTCATACTACTATACGTACTAAATTTTTATTTTAGAGGTCGTAATACCTTGCCATCTCTGAATTATGACTTAAGCATAAGACTCTGTATGGTAGGGTGTTACATTTGTTTTTCTAAGAGAGAGTCTTTGTGCTTCATAGATCCAATTACTACTGAGAGGGAGATTGGATCTACTTGAATTACATGTGAGCCTTGAGAAAGGGATCATGGAATTCAGTTTGAGGCTCTTCTCTCATAATCCTCTTGATCAACACATTCTTAGTTGGTATGTGAGATGTAACCCCTTTGAATTGAGGTCTTGAGGGTTATGTGGTTTTTGGATTAGGAATTGAACTTCACCTCTTCTCATGAGCAACTAGATCAAGAGATTGGCAATTGATTATGTGAAGAGAAATTAAATCACCAAGAGATTGGGGTTTAATTACTCATAATCCGCCATGGATCTATCTTACATGATTGAGAAGGAGTGAGACCCATTGATTCAAGACGAATAACATCTCCAATCCCCTATACTTTCCATCCTTACTTTCCGTCATTTACTTTTTAGCAATTTACTTTCCTGTACTCTACTTTCTTATATTTTTTATTCCTTGCAATTTTACTTTCTAGCACTTTATTTTCTTGCACTTTACATTTACGTCATTTACTTTCCTTGCACTTTATTGCTTTCTTTTAATTTCCAGCCATTTGTATTTTTGTTTGCTCATCACTCCAAAATGATTGTCTAACTAGAATAATCAATTTACTATTGATTGCTTAATCATTTAATCCTCGTGGGATCGATCTCACTCTAAGTGAGTTTTATTATTTGATGCGACCCGATATACTTGCCGGTAGGTTATGCGCGTTAATTCTTTAATTTTTCGTGTATTAGCACTAAAAGAAGGGTAAAAGATATGTTATAATACTTATACAATACATTTTGCAGATCTTGAGTATAGTTGGTTTGGTAACTTCCTAAGCTGCACAACAATTTAGAACAACGATGATCAAACACACGGATAATTTATAGAAAAGAAGATATAAGATACACTGCGCTAACAACTCATTCTTCAAGAGTTACTTTAAAATATAAAAGATGATGGCTATTTAATTTAAACCGCTGCATAACTATATTGCATACATGTCAAAACCTTATATCATGGGACCATATCATAGTTGTCTTTCTCTATACCAGCAAATTTTGGCAAGCCTTACATTAGAAGGATTCTTCGTTTGAGCCTCTGTGCTTTATATCATTTTCAGTTGATAAAATAATATAAATGGAAAAACAAAGGAAGGTGATTATAAAATATTCTAAATGGAAAAATAGATTTTTAAAAACCAATTGACAAGTAGAATTAGAAATCCAAATCTAATCTCTTATTGAAGTTCACAATTCGTTTTCATTTTATCAGCAAGATCCTCACTTAAATTAACATAAGAATACCAATAGCATTATAAAAGAGAGAGAAAAAAAAGAAAACTTAATATAACTTGAAAAAAGGAAAACCACGTCTCCAACAGCATCAGAGCTCCACAGATCTGATATAAATTCAGAATTTCATTTCATCTTTTGAAATCCATTCTCACTCAAAGGAACCTACAACAATATCAACGGTGAAAGTACCATCAAAATTACTCTTCAACCGAACTAACACACCAGTGCACACAAGCCAAAACTAACAACACCAGCAGATTACTCTTTTCATTTTTATTCAATTTCAAAATAGAACATTGCATTTGTATAGATTCTCGCAAAATAATGGAAAGTGATTATAATAGAGTATAAATGGAAAAATACATGTTCAAAGCGAGCACAACTGGCATTAGATATCAAAATCTCTTATTGAAGTTCAGAATCCCTTTTCATCTCCTGAGCAGCATCTATGCTCAAATCAACACTCAACAAGGAGAACAGCCATAACAAAAATATCAAAATTACTATTATAAGCATCATAGAAGAGATAGATGAAATTAAGAAAAATCAACTTTCATAGAAAAGGGAAAATAACCTGTCCAACACGAATATAAGTAGCATTGAACCTCTAAGACCACAATTTATTTTTATCTTCTGGGCCGTATTTTCACTCAAACGAAGCTTCAATAAGGAGACAACAATGTCATCAAAAATACTCTTCACCCGAAGAAACACACCAATGCACACAAGCAAATAGTAACACCACCATAAATTAAGTTTAAAATAGTTGAAGCTTAATCAGATCACAATTTTACCAATGCATCTACTAATTATAACATTTTTTCAATGGTTATTTTTACAAACAACAAATTGTTACTATCAACTTATATCAGGATCAGTTATGTCGGAATGGTGACCAGCATACGGTTTTTGATAATATATTAGCGATAATCAAGACTAAAAAGTAAATTAATAAAGAGATCACACATCACCTCAATTAAGTTTCGGGGATCTTTTTCCCTACCATTTTTTATGCTCAGCCAATCTGATCAATTTGGAACATATAATTAAACTCAAATATTATGAAACCATAACAAACATACAAAAGTTAACGCCTTTTACAATTATAATCTGAAAATGCAGATCCCAAAGAATTTTCAAACCTATCACTGAATCGTACCTGATGCATGCAAGCTTTTCCCCAAAATCTGTGTTGAAGCCAGCCTTGAGCGAGTTTTTTCAACATCTTTAGTGATATTGCATTCAACAATACATGATTGATTCTGAAATATCAATTTCAAAGGAAAGAAAAGGATTTCTTCAAAGTGATTATAATTACAAGTATCTGCAGCTACCCATTATATATATAATGGGTCATCTTGATTTAGTGGCACCCATGCGGTGAAATGGTAGGTGAGAATTAATTTTCATTAAATGTATAGGAGGTAGAGATGATCTTAATAGTTAATAGGATCAAGACATATCTGTGATCTACTAGAAGAAGAAAGGAGAAGATAGGGGGACATGTGTAATCTTTTAGCAAAATTTATTACAAATAGTTGACATCTGTCAAAATATCAAAATGTCTTTTTTATAAGCTAATTGGGTTTTTTGTTATTGGAGTGACACATGACATAAAAAAAGATAATGAATTAAAAAGCTGACACCTAAGTGAGTTTCATGCATTGTCATTCTCATTTTATATGCAAATGTATTTTAAAATTATCATATGCTATATTAGTACATACTATATTACTATTCGTATTGGCACTATATTATTATATTACTATAATTATTATAAAATTATTATATTATTACAATTATTATATACTATAGAAAAAGTTTCAGGTATACTGAGAATATCGGTGTTTCAGTTATTTCACTACAAGAAAAACACCCATTCAGGTTCACTTGAAAAGTGTAGCCAAAAGTGAAAAAAAATGATGCCTTAGGCTACGGCTACGCTTTTTGGGGTGATTCCTATTTGGCCGTTGCCTATTCTCAAAGGCTACGCTTTTCTGCACCAAGGGCTACGCTTTTGGCGTTTGGGAATAGGCTACGCTTTTCAAGTGATGTTGTGCAAGATCAAAGGCTACGCTTTTCAGCTTCCATTTTTACTAGAATAGGCTACGCTTTTCAACACTATTGCATCACCTGTCAAGCGTAGCTACATTATATTCCATGGCTACTTTTTATAAGTGTAGCCTTAGGTCCCTTGTTTTTTTTTTATACTATAACTACTGTACATAAGTGTAGCTGATGAGCGGATAATTTGTACGCTTTTTGGCATTGTTTTTAGTATGTTTTTAGTAGTTTTAGTTAAGTTCTTAGTATATTTTTATTAGTTTTTAGTTAAAATTCACTTTTCTGGACTTTACTATGAGTTTGTGTGTTTTTCTGTGATTTCAGGTATTTTCTGGCTGAAATTGAGGGATCTGAGCAAAAATCTGATCCAGAGACTCAAAAGGACTGCAGATGCTGTTGGATTCTGACCTCCCTGCACTCGAAGTGGATTTTCTGGAGCTACAGAAGCCCAATTGGCGCGCTCTCAACGGCGTTGGAAAGTAGACATCCTGGGCTTTCCAGCAATATATAATAGTTCATACTTTGCCCAAGATTTGATGGCCCAAACTGGCGTTCAAAGTCACCTCAAGAAATTCCAGCGTTAAACGCCGGAACTGGCACCTAATTGGGAGTTAAACGCCCAAACTGGCACTAAAGCTGGCGTTTAACTCCAAGGAGAGTCTCTACACGAAAATGCTTCATTGCTCAGCCCAAGCACACACCAAGTGGGCCCGGAAGTGGATTTTTATGTCATTTACTCGTTTCTGTACACCTTAGGCTACTAGTTTTCTATAAGTAGGACCTTTTACTATTGTATAAAGAATCTTCGGATCTTTGGAACCTTTTCTAGAGATCTTTTGATCACTCTGGGAGGCTGGCCTCACGGCCATGCCTAGACCTTGTTCTTATGTATTTTCAACGGTGGAGTTTCTACACACCATAGATTAAGGTGTGGAGCTCTGCTGTACCTCGAGTATTAATGCAATTACTATTGTTCTTCTATTCAATTCCGCTTGTTCTTTGTCCAAGATATCACTTGTTCTTCAACTTGATGAAGGTGATGATTGACGCCCATCACCATTCTCACCCATGAACAAGGTGACTGACAACCACTCTTGTTCTACAAGCATCTGAGGCTTAGTGAATATCTCTTGGATTCCTGATTGCACGATGCATGGTTGATCGCCTGACAACCGAGTGCTCGCCTGACAAACGAGCCAACCATTCCGTGAGATCAGAGTCTTCGTGGTATAGGCGAGAACTGATGGCAGCATTCAAGAGAATCCGGAAGGTCTAACCTTGTCTGTGGTATTCTGAGTAGGATTCAATGACTGAATGACTGTGACGTGCTTCAAACTCCTAGCAGGCTAGGGCGTTAGTGACAGACGCAAAAGTATCAATGGATATTATTCCGGCCTGAACGAGAACCGACAGATGATTAGCCTGTGCTGTGACAGAGCTTCAGGGACATATTTTCACTGAGAGGATGGGAGGTAGCTGCTGACAACAGTGAAACCCTACACGAGCTTGCCATGGAAAGGAGTAAGAAGGATTGGATGAAGGCAGTAGGAAAGCAGAGAGACGGAAGGGAAGGCATCTTCATACGCTTATCTGAAGTTCCTACCAATGAATTACATAAGTATCACTATCTTTATCTTTTATGTTATTTTCGTTCATCATCATATACATTTGAGTTTACCTGACTAAGATTTACAAGATGACCATAGCTTGCTTCAATGCTAACAATCTCCGTGGGATCGACCCTTACTCACGTAAGGTATTACTTGGACGACCCAGTGCACTTGCTGGTTAGTTGTGCGAAGTTGTGTAATGCCATGGAATTGAACCACCAAGTTTTTGGAGTTCATGACCAGGGATTATGAGAGTTGTGAAAAGTATTGTTCACAATTTCGCGCACCAAGTTTTTGGCGCCGTTGCCGGGGATTGTTCAAGTTTTGAGCAAGCTTTTGGTAACAATGCCGGGGATTGTTCAGTTTGGACAACTGACGGTTCATCTTGTTGCTTAGATTAGGTATTTATTTTTTTTCGAAATTCTTGAAGATGAATTCTAGAGTTTCATGATGATTTGTTGAAATCTGGCTGGCTGAGAGGCCATGTCTAATCTGATTGGACCGAGGTTTCAACTTATCACCACAAGAGCTTGTTGATTTTCATCAATTTTGCTTTTAGAGCAGTGATCTGCTAAGGCTTGGCTGACCTTTGGTCATGTCTAGTGTTTTGGACCGAAGCTTTCTTTGAAAGCTTGGCTGGCTGTGAAGCCATGTCTAATTCCTGGACCGGAGTCTTAGACTAGCATTGCACTGATTCCTGGAATTCTCATTAAGAATTTTGATTCCTTTTTCCACTTAAATTTCGAAAAACACAAAAAAATTTACAAAATCATAAAAAACCAAAAATATTTGATGTCTAGAGTCTCATCTTAAGTTTGGTGTCAAATGCATGTTTTTGTTATATCTTTCGAATCCATGCTTGTAATTCTTTGTTTTGATCTTTAAATTCTATTGACTTGAGTATCTTGGTGTTTCATATAGTGTCAGTAGTACACAAACTGCTAAGTTTGGTGTCTTGCATGCATTGTTATTTGATTCTTGTTGCATTTTGATTATTAAAAATCCAAAAATATTTTTAATTTGTGTCTTTTCAAGTCAATGATACAAAGAATTGAAGATTCAGAACATACTGCAGAGGAATTATACAGAAAAAGCTGAGCATTCAAAAATGCCCAGTGAAGAAGACAGACTGGCGTTTAAACGCCAGCCAGGGTACCTGGTTGGGCGTTTAACGCCCAAAGAGGTAGCATTTTGGGCGTTAAACGCCAGAATGTATACCATTCTGGGCGTTTAACGCCAGGATGGTGCTAGGGGGAAGATTTTGTTTTCAAAATCAATTTTTTTTTCAAGTTTTCAAAGTTTTTCAAAATCAAATCTTTTTCAAATCATATCTTTTCAATCAAATGTTTTCAAAATCAATTTCTTTCCTTTTTCAAAGATACTTCCTAACAATTAATGATTTAATTGAACATTTTTTGCCTTTTCTGTTGAGGAAGGTTTTATGTTTGAATCATATCTTTTCTTGTTAGGCAAGTCATTAATTTTTAAAATCATATCTTTTCAAATTGTTTTCAAATCATATCTTTTAAAATTGTTTTCAAATCATATCTTCTCAATCACATTTTTTAAAACCAATCATATCTTCTCAACCACATCTTTTTCAAAATAAGTTTTCAATCAAATCTTTTTGATTTCTAATTTCAAAATCTTTTTCAAAAATCACTTGATTTCTTTTCCACTTTCAATTTTCGAAAATTATCAATCAATTTTTCAAAATATTTTTAAATCCTCTTAATTTAATTTTCGAAAATCCTCTTCCCTCTCTCTCACATCCTTCTATTTATGGAGTACTGCTCCTTCTTAATGTACAATTCGAACTCTATCTCATCAAGTTCGAATTCTTCTACCTTCTTTCTTCTATTTTTCTTTTCTTCTGACACTTCAAGGAATCTCTATACTGTGACATAGAGGATTCCACATTTTTCTTTTTCTCTTCTCTTTCTTATGAGCAGGAAAAAAGACAAAGGCATTCTTGTTGAAGCTGACCCTGAACCTGAGAGGACCTTGAAGAGAAAGCTAAGAGAAGCTAAAGCACAACTCTCTGTTGAGGACCTGACCGAATTCTTCAAGGAAAAAGAACCCATGGCAGCCGAAAACAACAACAATGCCAACAATGCAAGGAAGGTGCTGGGTGACTTCACTGCACCTACTCCTGATTTCTATGGGAGAAGCATCTCTATCCCTGCCATTGGAGCAAACAACTTTGAGCTTAAGCCTCAATTAGTTTCTCTAATGCAACAGAATTGCAAGTTCCATGGACTTCCAATGGAAGATCCTCATCAGTTCTTAGCTGAATTCTTGCAAATCTGTGACACAGTCAAGACTAATGGGGTTGACCCTGAGGTCTATAGACTGATGCTATTCCCTTTTGCTGTAAGAGACAGAGCTAGAATATGGTTGGATTCTCAACCTAAAGAAAGCCTGGACTCTTGGGAAAAGCTAGTCAATGCCTTCTTGGCAAAGTTCTTTCCACCTCAAAGATGGAGTAAGCTTAGAGTGGAAGTCCAAACCTTCAGACAGAAGGATGGAGAATCCCTCTATGAAGCTTGGGAAAGATACAAACAATTAATCAGAAGATGTCCCTCAGACATGCTTTCTGAATGGAGCATCATAGGTATCTTCTATGATGGTCTATCTGAACTATCCAAGATGTCTTTGGATAGCTCTGCTGGAGGATCTCTTCATCTGAAGAAGACGCCTACAGAGGCTCAAGAGCTAATTGAAATGGTTGCAAATAACCAATTCATGTACACTTCTGAAAGGAATCCTGTGAACAATGGGACTAATCAGAAGAAAGGAGTTCTTGAGATTGATACTCTGAATGCCATATTGGCTCAGAACAAGATATTGACTAAACAAGTCAATTTGATTTCTCAAAGTCTGTCTGGAATGCAAAATGCACCTGGCAGTACTAAGGAAGCTTCATCTGAGGAAGAAGCTTATGATCCTGAGAACCCTTCCATGGAAGAGGTGAATTACCTAGGAGAACCCTATGGAAACACCTATAATTCTTCATGGAGAAATCACCCAAATTTCTCATGGAAGAATCAAGAGAGACCTCAACAAGGTTTCAATAACAATAATGGTGGAAGAAACAGGTTTAGCAATGGCAAGCCTTTTCCATCATCTTCTCAGCAACAGACAGAGAGTTCTAAGCAGAGTACTTCTGACTTAGCAACGATGGTCTCTGATCTAATAAAGACCACTCAAAGTTTCATGACTGAAACAAGGTCCTCCATTAGGAATTTGGAAGGACAAGTGGGTCAGCTGAGTAAGAAAGTTACTGAACTTTCTCCTAGTACTCTCCCAAGTAATACAGAAGAAAATCCAAAAGGAGAGTGCAAAGCCATAAACATGGCCGAATATGGAGAGGAAAGAGAGGAGGAGGAAGCCACTGAGGAAGACCCCAGTGGGCGTTCACCAATCTCCTCTGAGTCCCTCAATGAGGAACAATGGGAATCTGAGGCTCAAAATGAGACCATAGAGATTCCATTGGACTTACTTCTGCCATTCATGAGCTCTGATGAGTATTCTTCCTCTGAAGAGGATGAGTATGTCACTGAAGAGCAAGTTGCTAAATACCTTGGAGCAATCATGAAGCTAAATGACAAGTTATTTGGAAATGAGACTTGGGAGGATGAACCACCTTTGCTCACCAAAGAACTGGATGACTTGTCTAGGCAGAAACTGCCTCAAAAAAGGCAGGATCCTGGGAAGTTTTCTATACCTTGTACCATAGGCACCATGACCTTCAAGAAGGCCTTGTGTGACTTAGGGTCAAGTGTAAACCTCATGCCGCTCTCTATAATGGAGAAATTAGGGATCTTTGAGGTGCAAGCTGCAAAAATCTCACTGGAGATGGCAGACAACTCAAGAAAACAAGCCTATGGACTTGTAGAGGATGTTCTGGTAAAAGTTGAAGACCATTACATCCCTACTGACTTCATAGTCCTAGAGACTGGGAAGTGCATGGATGAATCCATCATCCTTGGCAGACCTTCCTAGCCACAGCAAAGGCTGTGATTGATATTGATAGAGGAGAGTTGATCATTCAAGTGAATGAAGAATCCTTGGTGTTTAAGGCCCAAGGACATCCCTCTATCATCATGGAGAGGAAGCATGAAGAGCTTCTCTCAAAACAGAGCCAAGCAGAGCCCCCACAGTCAAACTCTAAGTTTGGTGTTGGGAGGCCACAACCAAACTCTAAGTTTGGTGTTGAACCCCCACATTCAAACTCTAAGTTTGGTGTTGGGAGGTTCCAACACGGTTCTGAGTATTTCTGAGGCTCCATGAGAGTCCTCTGTCAAGCTAATGACATTAAAGAAGCGCTTGTTGGGAGGCAACCCAATGTTTTATAGTTAACTATTTTCTTTTGTTATTTTATCTTTTTTGTAGGTTGATGATCATAAGAAGTCACAAAAACAATGAAAAAAGCAAAAACAGAATAAAAAACAGGAAGAAAAACAGCACACCCTGGAGGAGAAGAAGCTGGCGTTCAAACGCCAGTAATGCTAGCTGTTGGGCGTTTAACGCCGAGTCTGGCACCATTCTGGGCGTTTAACGCCAGAAAGGGGCACCAGACTGGCGTTAAACGCCAGTAAAGGGCAACAACCTGGCGTTAAACGCCAGGAATGGGCACCAGCCCGGCGTTTAACGCCAGAAATGGCTCAAAACGTGAATTTTGATGCCATTTGGTGCAGGGATGACTTTTCCTTGACACCACAGGATCTGTGGACCCCACAGGACCCCACCACACTCTCTCTCTTCTTCCCCCATTCACCAATCACCTCAAAACCTCTTCCCCAAAAACCCTTCACCTATCAAATCCCATCTTTCTCTTCACCACTCACATCCATCCTTCATAAATCCCCACCAACCTCACCCTTCAAATTCAAACCACTTTCCCTCCCAAACCCACCCATAATGGCCGAACCATTACCCCCCCTCTCTCCTATATATACCCTTCTTCAACCCTTCATTTTCACACAACCTAAACACCCCTTCTTTCCCTTCTTGGCCGAACACACCACCTTCTCCCTCTTCCTCATTTCTTCTTCTTCTACTCTCTTCTTTCTTCTTTTGCTCGAGGACGAGCAAACATTTAAGTTTGGTGTGGTAAAAGCGTTGCTTTTCATTTTTCCATAACCATTATGGCATCCAAGGCCGGAGAAACCTCTAGAAAGAGGAAAGGGAAGGCAAAAGCTTCCACCTCCGAGTCATGGGAGATGGATAGATTCCTCTCAAGGGTGCATCAAGTCCACTTCTATGAAGTTGTGGCCTTGAAGAAGGTGATCCCCGAGGTCCCCTTTTCACTCAAAAAGGGTGAATATCCGGAGATCCGCCATGAGATCCGAAGAAGAGGTTGGGAAGTACTCACCAACCCCATTCAACAAGTCGGAATCTTGATGGTTCAAGAGTTCTATGCCAATGCATGGATCACCAAGAACCATGACCAAAGTGTGAACCCGAATCCAAAGAATTATCTCACTATGGTTCGGGGAAAATACTTGGATTTTAGTCCGGAGAGTGTGAGGGTGGCGTTCAACTTGCCTATGATGCAAGGAGATGAGCATCCTTATACAAGAAGGGTCAACTTTGATCAAAGGTTGGACCAAGTCCTCACAATCATATGTGAAGAGGGCGCACAATGGAAGCAAGATTCAAGAGGAAAGCCGGTTCAATTAAGAAGGCATGACCTCAAGCCCGTGGCTAGAGGATGGTTAGAGTTCATACAACGCTCAATCATTCCCACTAGCAACCGGTCTGAAGTTACCATAGACCGGGCCATCATGATCCATAGCATCATGATTGGAGAAGAAATAGAGGTTCATGAGGTTATAGCCCAAGAACTCTACAAGGTGGCGGACAAGACCTCCACTTTGGCAAGGTTAGCCTTTCCTCATCTCATCTGTCACCTCTGTTATTCAGTTGGAGTTGACATAGAAGGAGATACCCCCATTGATGAGGATAAGCCCATCACCAAGAAAAGGATGGAGTACACAAGAGACCCCTCTCATCAAGAGATCCCTGAGATGCCTCAAGGGATGCACTTTCCTCCACAAAATTATTGGGAGCAACTAAACACCTCCCTAGGAGAGTTGAGTTCCAACATGGGACAACTAAGGGTGGAGCATCAAGAACACTCCATCATCCTTCATGAAATTAGAGAAGACCAAAGAATCATGAGGGAGGAGCAACAAAGACAAGGAAGAGACATTGAGGAGCTCAAGCACTCCATAGGATCTTCAAGAGGAAGAAAGAGCCGCCATCACTAAGGTGGACCCGTTCTTTGATTTCCTTGTTCTTTATTCTTCTATTTTTCGAATTTTATGCTTATGTTTATCCATGTTTGTGTCTTGTGATCATTAGTGTCTTAGTGTCTATGCCTTAAAGTTATGAATGACCTATGAATCCATCACCTTTCTTGAATAAAAACGTGCTTAATTGAAAAGGAAAGAATTGCATGAATTCTGAATTTTATAATAGTTTAATTAATTTGATGTGGTGGCAACACTTTTGTTCTTTGGATGTATGCTTGAACAGTGCATATGTCTTTTGAATTTGTGGTTCATGAATATTGGCTCTTGAAAGAATGATGAAAAAGGAGACATGTTACTGAGG
Source organism: Arachis stenosperma (assembly GCF_014773155.1). Classification (NCBI taxonomy): domain Eukaryota; kingdom Viridiplantae; phylum Streptophyta; class Magnoliopsida; order Fabales; family Fabaceae; genus Arachis; species Arachis stenosperma. The sequence continues at coordinate 94,559,093 of NC_080380.1, forward strand.
ATCTGAAAAATCATTAAAAATGATTCTTGAAGCAAGAAAAAGAAGGAAGCAAACGAAAAAAAAAAAACCGAAAAAAAAAGAGAAAGAAAAAAAAAGAAGAAAGAAAAAGAAAGAAATAAAGTTGTGATCCAAGGCAATAAGAGTGTGCTTAAGAACCCTGGACACCTCTAATTGGGGACTTTAGCAAAGCTGAGTCACAATCTGAAAAGGTTCACCCAATTATGTGTCTGTGGCATGTATGTATCCGGTGGTAATACTGGAAGACAGAGTGCTTTGGGCCACAGCCAAGACTCAATAAAAAGCTATGTTCAAGAATCATCATACTTTACTAGGAGAATCATTAACACTATCTAGATTCTAAGTTCCTAAAGAAGCCAATCATTCTGAATTACAAGGGATAGAGTGAGATGCCAAAACTATTCAGAGACAAAAAGCTAAGAGCCCCGCTCATCTAATTAATACTGATCTTCATAGATGTTTTTGGAGTTCATTGCATATTCTCTTCTTTTTATCTTATTTGATTTTCAGTTGCTTGGGGACAAGCAACAATTTAAGTTTGGTGTTGTGATGAGCGGATAATTTGTACGCTTTTTGGCATTGTTTTTAGTATGTTTTTAGTAGTTTTAGTTAAGTTCTTAGTATATTTTTATTAGTTTTTAGTTAAAATTCACTTTTCTGGACTTTACTATGAGTTTGTGTGTTTTTCTGTGATTTCAGGTATTTTCTGGCTGAAATTGAGGGATCTGAGCAAAAATCTGATCCAGAGACTCAAAAGGACTGCAGATGCTGTTGGATTCTGACCTCCCTGCACTCGAAGTGGATTTTCTGGAGCTACAGAAGCCCAATTGGCGCGCTCTCAACGGCGTTGGAAAGTAGACATCCTGGGCTTTCCAGCAATATATAATAGTCCATACTTTGCCCAAGATTTGATGGCCCAAACCGGCGTTCAAAGTCACCTCAAGAAATTCCAGCGTTAAACGCCGGAACTGGCACCTAATTGGGAGTTAAACGCCCAAACTGGCACTAAAGCTGGCGTTTAACTCCAAGGAGAGTCTCTACACGAAAATGCTTCATTGCTCAGCCCAAGCACACACCAAGTGGGCCCGGAAGTGGATTTTTATGTCATTTACTCATTTCTGTACACCTTAGGCTACTAGTTTTCTATAAGTAGGACCTTTTACTATTGTATAAAGAATCTTCGGATCTTTGGAACCTTTTCTAGAGATCTTTTGATCACTCTGGGGGCTGGCCTCACGGCCATGCCTAGACCTTGTTCTTATGTATTTTCAACGGTGGAGTTTCTACACACCATAGATTAAGGTGTGGAGCTCTGCTGTACCTCGAGTATTAATGCAATTACTATTGTTCTTCTATTCAATTCCGCTTGTTCTTTGTCCAAGATATCACTTGTTCTTCAACTTGATGAAGGTGATGATTGACGCCCATCACCATTCTCACCCATGAACAAGGTGACTGACAACCACTCTTGTTCTACAAGCATCTGAGGCTTAGTGAATATCTCTTGGATTCCTGATTGCACGATGCATGGTTGATCGCCTGACAACCGAGTGCTCGCCTGACAAACGAGCCAACCATTCCGTGAGATCAGAGTCTTCGTGGTATAGGCGAGAACTGATGGCAGCATTCAAGAGAATCCGGAAGGTCTAACCTTGTCTGTGGTATTCTGAGTAGGATTCAATGACTGAATGACTGTGACGTGCTTCAAACTCCTAGCAGGCTAGGGCGTTAGTGACAGACGCAAAAGTATCAATGGATATTATTCCGGCCTGAACGAGAACCGACAGATGATTAGCCTGTGCTGTGACAGAGCTTCAGGGACATATTTTCACTGAGAGGATGGGAGGTAGCTGCTGACAACAGTGAAACCCTACACGAGCTTGCCATGGAAAGGAGTAAGAAGGATTGGATGAAGGCAGTAGGAAAGCAGAGAGACGGAAGGGAAGGCATCTTCATACGCTTATCTGAAGTTCCTACCAATGAATTACATAAGTATCACTATCTTTATCTTTTATGTTATTTTCGTTCATCATCATATACATTTGAGTTTACCTGACTAAGATTTACAAGATGACCATAGCTTGCTTCAATGCTAACAATCTCCGTGGGATCGACCCTTACTCACGTAAGGTATTACTTGGACGACCCAGTGCACTTGCTGGTTAGTTGTGCGAAGTTGTGTAATGCCATGGAATTGAACCACCAAGTTTTTGGAGTTCATGACCAGGGATTATGAGAGTTGTGAAAAGTATTGTTCACAATTTCGCGCACCAGTAGCCTTATGTCCCTTATTATTTTTATTTTATTTTATATATATATATATATATATATATATATATATATATATATAATTATTCTGTATTTTTAATTAAATGAGTTAAATATTATAAAATAAAAATAAATACATAATTATACTAAATAATTTTTTTAAATAATAAAAATTATCTGTAACCAAATTATATTTATAATAACGATCCAAAAGTACTAGAATAATATTAATTTTAAATATTCATACATCTCATATTAAAATAAACATAGCCATATCAAAATAACTATGATATCACTTAGAATTTACTACTAATACTCTATAAAAAACTAAAATATTATATCCTACATAAGTATCTTCTAATAAAAGTTATTAGTCAACTATACATGTATCCATTCCCAACATTACTCTATCTTAGCCAATAAACCACAATAATAATCAACTTAATCTTCATTATCATCATCCTCAATATTATCCTGCATAATTATATAGAAAAATAATTAGGAAAATATTTATAATGACATTCGTGATTATGAAAATTAAAAAATCAGACTCAAAACTATCAATGACTGATATCATTAATCTTTTATGTACCGTGTACAAGTTTCACCAATGCATATTAGTGTTTCACAAATCCAAAATTAGAATTCAAAGATCAAAAAAGCATAAGCTATAAACCATAAGATAAAGAGCTATAATTTAAAAAATCATTACCCTAGCAGCTAGACAAAAATCTCCTACCTCCCACCACAATGCCAAAATCAAAATTGTTACCACAAAGTTTCCCTATTCTTTTCGCATTTGAAAAGTTGAACTCTCCTACACAAGCCAATCTTGAATTATTACTCCTCCAACTACTACTACTACATGCAGTAGCAACATATAGAACATGATTAGGACTAGCACCTAAAAACTAAAATTTTAATATATTATTATCATGTTATACATACTATATCTGCTGTTGTAACATTTTTTTAAATTAAAACTAATAACTTTAATTTAAAAATACTAATACTATAAGTCTATAACCATAGCTAGTATTATTTGCTTTTTATCGGCAGATGAATAAAAAAATAGGAAAAAATTCATATATACCAAATCATCCCATGTTTCTAGTTTATGGTGAAAAGAAAAGAACCAAAAATAGCAATATAACTTTCAGCCATATTTCAGCATGCATATTTCTTACCATAACAAAACAGATCAGCCAACATTCAAAAACAAAAACAAGGATCTAATAGTAGAAATCTCAAAAGTAAATTAGATTCTACATCTACTACTAAAAATTAGATATAGTATACAAAATTAGATTCTACATCTACTATTAAACCACAACCAACAGAGTACTCATGAAATTTTTGATACCTCATCGAAGAAGGCAAAAGCTTGTTCCTTGGATAAAAACAGGGCAGATCAATTAAATAAGTGTAGAATCTGAAATAAACAAATGCAGATCAATTATTTCATCTAACATTGCGGCTCTATCCGTCTGATCAAGAGAAAAAGCACAATAATATTAAAAATGTTAGAACAATTCAGTGTTATTCTCTTTTTAATGAAATAGAGGGCAGTCATGCAAACAGAGCAAAACTGCCTTCAAAAAAATTATTAAAAGAAATATCCCTTGAAACCAGTAGATTAATTTCAAGCTTCAAGAAGTATAAAAAATTTAATACACATCAAGTCAAAATATGTGGGCATGGTATCCCTCTTTTTATCCTTGTCAAAGCATATTTTTGTTATTTATGCTCAAAGAAATAATTGCATGAAAAGTAGATCAGGAGATTTGATCTATATGTGGAGTTGTAGACAAGCACAATCTTAAATTGATTTGACAACTCAATAGGTCCAGAGGCAGATGCCATATTCTAAATCCAAAGAACACATTTAGTCATTTATATGAAAATAATTTTCAAGGTGTCAATTCGCTACATAAATTACATTATATATATCTGCAAATATCATATATACTAGAACAATATATTGACAGGGAAAAGACCAGAAGACTAAAACGAATACAGATCCTCCATATTTCTATGAAAATGGCTACTTCCTTCTATTGTATTTTCTATCAAATCTTCCTATTGAAAGACAAAAAATTGGAGGAAAAGTAAAAGATATTGTTTCTTAGGCCATATTTAGAAAAGCAAACCAACCCCTTGATATAAGTAATAACATCTATTTTAGTATTTATATTGTAAAAAGAAAGATAAGACCTATGATAGGCAATAGTGTTAGTGGAGATCTGATGAGCTAAAGAAGAAGTGAATGAACGATATCTACAATGCGGATAGAATGGCCAAATGCACATAGAACATCTTAAATAACACTGAATACAATTTTATTGCTCACATCTTAGGTCATGAATGACATAGAACAAATGGCTTGGCTTTTTTCTTGCAAATTTTATCTTTTTTATTTTTTTTAATTTCTCTACTACCGGAAATGTGGAGATTAATTGTATTTTGAGTATGAAAAATGTAGTAAAATTATCCCTTCTTGAGATTGGTAACCGTTTTCAAATCTCAACCTGTACTTGGTGGTAATTTAATGTATCTAATGCATGGACGGTGCCTAATCAGAAAAAAGGTATATGATTATAAAAAATTAAATATAACCCACAGGCCACAGATATAAATGGTCTTCATTTTCCCTTAACTTGAAGCAGCACACAGTCACAGCCTCAAAACTCAAAAGCCACTTTATTTTTTATCAGGTTTTATGTTAAAAAGCTATATTCACATGGAAACATAAGACAATCATAAGGCACATGCATAAAAATCAGTTACTGAAAATAATTTAGTTAAGACTGAGAAGAGCAGGGACAAAACTGGGTTAAGCCTCTAGTTTAACCACCACTTTTCTGTGTTCCAACAAACTAAAACACTAAAGTCTAAACCTGCTAACACAAACAAACCCAGGGGCCACATTTATATAACATTTCAATTAATTAATAATTTAATTTCACCTACTATATAAGTAGTATATCTACTATTCTTTCCTTTCACAATAACACTATAAAACACAAATATCAACAACAATAACATGGAGTCAGTTCAGTCCTGGGTTTTAGAGCATAAGCTCACCACAGTCATACACAAATTAAAATCATTTTCAGATGGGGCACAAGACAACTCAAAGTTTCTTTCCAATTCATTTTAATTTCGTGCAACAGTAACTTGCAAAGTAGTACAACACGAAATGGAAAATCCGAACTGATAATGAGTCTAACTCATTTATTGAACAAATTTTGGCATTGAACTGATAGGCAGAAACCATAATACCTGGCTTCAATTTCTCATCCATGGCCCAGTCAAGGGCTTTCTGAGCTAGTTCGGTCAATGGAGGATGCTCAGGGCCAAAGAAATACAAGTCAGATTTCCCAAGTAGCTCTATTGTTTCTTCCAGTACTTTGAAAAGAGAAATTCAATTGGCTCTCAAGAATTTTGTAGCTTTACTTGTTCCTAAAAGAATACAAAAAAAATTATGTTAGTTCTTATGAGTAGAAGAAAGGCACATATCTATAAATTTAGAAAATGGATTCATTCAACATCATGAAATCAAGATGGAAGGACATTGCTCTTGTTTCAAACACTGCAACAAAACTCTACATCAACAACAACATGCATGTTATCAAATCTATCGTTCTATTAATAAATTACTAAAAAGTTATGATAAAATAAAAGTACTCTTAAGAGAGAATGGAAAAACACAAAAAGGTCATCATGAGTCCTACAAAGCATATATAAACGAACAAAAACACAAAAGCAATTGAACAAGAAAACAATCAAAATACTCTAATTCTAAACTATTAACAAAATTTCTATTTTTCTTTTGTTAATTGGTACACCTAAACATGCTTAAGTAAAGACAAATGCAAAAGTAGCATGTCTAGTAGTATTTTTCCCACATTCCAATTTTTAATCCATTTTTAAAATCATAGTTTTTTCAAATATCTGACCCAAAAATATGCTTTGATCATCAATGGTGCACAAGCTGATTATGCTCTCACCTCAGTAGATTATTGGAAAGTAGTAGCCTCCCTCAGGTAGATGCCCCGTGAAAAAGGATTTGCAATCAGCAATTATGAGCATAAGGGAATTAATATTTTTCTTACATTTTCCCTTGTGTCCAATTGAATTAATATTTCAAATCCCAAAAATCTCCATCGTTGTTGTGAAAGCCAATACTCTTTTCCCTAACTTCTTCCAGTTTTTACTTGTGTCTTATCATGAGCATTCTAATTCTTAATAAATAACAGAATATCAGAAACAATTTTCCCCCGAATGAGTTAGTTATTTATAAGTACAAAATAGGCAGAAAAATAATCTGTTAAACCACACATCTTCATCAACAACAGCATGCATGTTATCAAATCACAATTCACAAACCCATATTTCACAAATTAAAAACCCAAAATTAAAATCCCTAAAATCAGACCCTAAACCTCTGAAATTGCAGAACCAAATAGAAATCAATAAATACATACTCAATGATGTGAGCACAGAGAAGACAATGATGAGAAGAACGGCAAAGAAGAGCGATGGTCAGTGTAGCAACAGCGACGATCAACAGCGACGGTGATTGGCAATGAGTGGTTACTGGGTGGCGACGGTCACCAGTGATGGTGAGAAACCGAGAATGGCGAAGCTGAGGGTTACAGCGATGACGATCAAACTGAAAGGGGGAGGACGATGAGAAGCGCAAATATGACGATGCTGAGAACGGCACAGCTCAGTGGCGATAGTGAGTGCTGCGCATGGTTCTTCGCGATGGTGAGAGGGTTTCAGAAAGAGGATAAAGGCGCTGTGATAACAAAAAATTCAGAGAGGGTTTCAAAGAGGTTCTTCGCGATGATGAGTGATGAGCTTCCGAGGGAACAAAGGCGCTGTGATTTGTGTGGTTCCAGAAAGGGGATTTGGCACTGTGATTTACTAAGTGTTGTGAGTTTCAGAAAAGGGATAATGAGTGATGAGCGGATAATTTATACGCCTTTTGGCATTGTTTTTAGATAGTTTTTAGTAAGTTCAAGCTACTTTTAGGGATGTTTTCATTAGTTTTTATGTTAAATTCACATTTCTAGACTTTACTATGAGTTTGTGTGTTTTTCTGTGATTTCAGGTAATTTCTGGCTGAAATTGAGGGACTTGAGCAAAACTCTGATAGGAGGCTGACAAAGGACTGCTGATGCTGTTGGAATCTGACCTCCCTGCACTCGAAATGGATTTTCTGGAGCTACAAAACTTCAAATGGAGCGCTCTGAACGGCGTTAGAAAGCAGACATCCAGAGCTTTCCAGCAATATATAATAGTTCATACTTTATTCGGGAATTGACGACGTAAACTGGCGCTCAACGCCAGTTCCATGCTGCTGTCTGGAGTAAAACGCCAGAAACACGTCACGACCCGGAGTTGAACGCCCAAAACACGTTACAACTTGGCGTTCAACTCCAAAAGAAGCCTCAGCTCGTGGATAGATCAAGCTCAGCCCAAACACACACCAAGTGGGCCCCAGAAGTGGATTTATGCATCAATTACTTACTCATGTAAACCCTAGTAGCTAGTCTAGTATAAATAGGATAATTTACTATTGTATTAGACATCTTTGGTCTCAGTTTTGTTTTATTCTTCATCTTAGGAGACTATTGATCACGTTTTGGGGGGCTGGCCATTCGGCCATGCCTGAACCTTTCACTTATGTATTTTCAACGGTGGAGTTTCTACACACCATAGATTAAGGATGTGGAGCTCTGCTGTACCTCAAGTTTCAATGCAATTACTATTATTTTCTATCCAATTCGAATTATTCCTATTCTAAGATATTCGTTGCACTTCAACTTGATGAATGTGATGATCCGTGACACTCATCATCATTCTCACCTATGAACGCGCGTGACAGACAACCACTTCCGTTCTACCTTAGACCGGGTGCATATCTCTTAGATTCCTTGATCAGAATCTTTGTGGTATAAGCTAGAATTGATGGCGGCATTCATGGGAATCCGGAAAGTCTAACCTTGTCTGTGGTATTCCGAGTAGGATTCCGGGTTTGAATGACTGTGACGAGCTTCAAACTCCTGAAGGCTGGACGTTAGTGACAGACGCAAAAGAATCAAGGGATTCTATTCCAACCTGATTGAGAACCGACATATGATTAGCCGTGCTGTGACAGAGCATTTGGACCTTTTTCACTGAGAGAATGGGATGTAGCCATTGACAACGGTGATGCCCTACATACAGCTTGCCATGGAAAGGAGTGAGAAGGATTGGATGAAGCAGTAGGAAAGCAGAGATTCAGGAGGAGCACAGCATCTCCATACACCTATCTGAAATTCCCACCATGAAAATACATGAGTAACTTTATCTTTATTTTATGTTTATTATTTATTATTAATTTTCGAAAATCCATAATCAATTACTATTCGTCTGACTGAGATTTACAAGATAACCATAGCTTGCTTCATACCAACAATCTCTGTGGAATCGACCCTTACTCACGTAAGGTTTATTACTTGGACGACCCAGTACACTTGCTGGTTAGTTGAACGGAGTTGTGTCCACACATAGCAAAGAGCCATTATAATTATTCCATACAACAACAAAGAATACAACATTGATGATCACAATTTCGTCCACCAATGAACTTTCGAGGGAACAAAAATTTCACTAAGTGTTGTGATGAGTTTGCTTTCGATTGGGAAAAAAAGAGGGAAAAGCTATTAGGCATCACTTTTAAAGCGCACCTAAAGCTTAACAAATAGGTTACTTTTAAAAAGCGTTCTCTTTTATACAAAAAGTGGACCCATAGATATTAACATTCGGCTACGCTTTATAAGTGATTTCTATAATACCTAAGGCTACACTTTTTAAATGATGCCGGAATTGTGTTTCCTTTTCTCTAAAAAAAAGGCAACACTGAGAAAAGCGTACCTATTCTATGAATAGGCTACGCTTTTCAAATGTAGCTTAAAAAAAGTGTAGCTGAATGGGTATTTTTCTTGTAGTGTTTTAACCGTTGATCTGAATTATAAAAAATATATATAATATATATTAATTAAAATTAACGGTTAAAACAACTGGAACACTGATAACTTTTTTATACTATATTAGTACACTATACATTGATGATTATCAAATTGAAGAAAATTCATAGTAAAGTAACTATTTACTATATACTATATTAGTACAATAGAATATTTGTAGTTCAAAATATAAGTAGGACTATTATCCTGATTTTTAAATAAGATTAGTATAAAAAGAATGAATAACTATAGTACACTAACTGTTAAGTGGTATTTTTACAATTTAAGTATATAATTAATTAAACAAAATTTACAAATAAAAAATTATATTTCAAACATTTTTTATAAATTGAAATCACAATTTAAACAACATTATAAATTATTTTTAACTGTCCTCTGTTCCACTTTGTTTAGATGAGAAAAATATAATCATACACCAACAAATAAAATAATGAAATTCAAAAAAAAAAATAAACGAAAAAATAAGTAATATTATAATGCAACTAACTAGACATTTATTATTCATAAAGAAGTGAAGCTTCTCGACATACATTAACATATTTAAATTGAAGGATTGACTTTTATCATTACACATGCTTATATCATTGTGTTTAAATTTAGACTTTTTCTTTATTTCTTTAATATCAATTTTTATGATCGATTAGTCATATAGATAAATTATATAACCGCGCGTAGCACGGGTAGTACTCTAGTTTGCATTTATACGATATTCAATAGTACCGGCAGTTAGATAAACAATATTATTTAAACCATACAAACTCTTTTTGATGGAGATCTTTTACACCTAAAATCTCCTTTTCAAATTACATTTTTATCTCATTTCCCCTTCCATGCTAACCCTTTCTTAGTGGTGATGTTTTAGGATTTTCCCTCAGTCAAAACACCGATTGTCACTATAAGCAGGGTTTGGTGCGTCTCAGTCGTGGTTCTTATCCACGATTAATGTGGAAACCTGGCAACTAAATGTAACAAAAGGTTTATATATAAGTTCAAAGTATTTGGTTCTTTATGATTGACGATAATAGGATTTGAGAATATACGTAAGAACGACGAAAACAATATATGAAAATAAGAAAACTAACTCCAATATATCTTCTTTTTCACACACACTAGAAATGTTTTCAAGAATGAAATATGTAGAAATCGATTCATAAATAAAGGTTTTGAAAACAAAAACACAAGACTAAACGTTTTTAAAACATAAAGAATTCCTAAAACTAGGCAAAAAAATTCGAATATAAATTAAATAAAAAGGTTACAAATATTTTTAATAAATTTACAAGTTTTAGAATGAATAATTACATATTTTTAATAAAAAGATAAAATAAATAAATATAGTTGAATCCTGCCTGTGACATATGGAGTATATAACATCTAAGAACTCAACAAGGAATAAGTACTTAGCATAGACAATTACCTTTAAATAGAAATACTCACATATTCTAGTATCTATTTTTGAAAAACCTTTAAGAAAATGAAGTGAGTTTTGCAACTCAATGACTAGACAATATATCTATAATTCACATGAAATCATATAAACAATATTATTAAAAATATATTCTATTTAAAAAATAGTAATTTATACAAATAAGTGAATCAATAAGGGAATTCTCAGTACAAAAATCAAATCAAGTAGTCCACACTTGAGCGGCTCTATTTCTAAGGATAGCCCTTTCCTCTCGTGTGTCCATGCGGAGTAACAGATCCAATGTGTGACCTACACGTTAGGTTAGCAATGCCCCTGCTATAGCTAAGGTCTGAGTCACATGCATCTAAGTTAACATCATGACCGTCGTTAACAATTTTCTAATACGAGCTTCCGATACCAAACCAATTCAAAATATATAATTTAAAATACAACAAATTTTTGATCTTTCAAATATATAAGGTATCAAATCAAATCAAATAATACTTTCTCATCAGAAATTCTTTTCAATCATAAGAAATGTCAAATATATTTTACAATCTCAGAGTATATAAGTGAGTATCAACAATACTTCAATGTTTCAAAAATACATATTTAAATAAAATTAAATATTCTAAAATAATGCAAAACTTCATCAAACATGTATATAGTCTCGTTTAAAGTTCTTAAAGTGTAAGCTTCACATAAATAAATTATTTAACTCTAATACATCTATTATTTTAATCAAACTGAAATTCTTTAATTATAATTTCATAAATATATTTAAAAGATCATAATAGCATAAACCAAAAGTAATTATAAATGTAAATCTTATTTACAAATTAGTCCTAAGGACTGAAAAGACCGAATCTGGAGTGCCAAATTAGAAGGTAAAAAAGGTTGAAATAGAATGGAACGAAAGAGTACAGAATTTGGACTGAGGTAATAGCAACAATATCAGTTCTCACAGAAGTGACAATGGCCATAGCACCAAGCAAAAGCAATAAATTTAAATTGAATGAAAAGAAAAATGTAGATATAGTTTTGTAAAATCCAAAATAGAACAGAGGCAGAAAAATAAATCAAAACAAGAATAAAGCAGGAAAATCAAATAGTGACAGAGATATGATGAAAATGAAACAGACTAAGGGAACAAGCTAGACCAGAACAATCGCGAGGCAGTGTTGTTGGCGAGTTTGGAAGCTCCGGCATGTTTTTCTAGCGAAAAGAGGCTGAAAAGGACAAAATAGAGCAACGATGGATAACAACAGTTCAAACAGCCTTTCCGACAACCTCCTCCTCCTTTAGTGGTGACGAGCAGGCTAGTTGAGGTAGGACCATGACAGACCTGGGAGAAAATTGTAAAATCTGGTAGATTAATAAATAATTATCTAATAAATTAAATATGAGCGAAAAACTATTATAAAATTAAACTTTTTAATTCGAAGAGGTAAAATAATTAAAATACGAAGTAAAACACTAATTTTAAAGGTTTTGGGCCAAAATTAGGCTAATGGGCCGAACCGATTGAACCAGACTCATATTGAGCCCAAGGTCCATCATATATAAACAAAAAATCACAATGAAACACGCTGAGAGGAAGAGGTTTAGTGAAGAACCCTAACCCACTTTCCTCTTCAATCTTTCATCGATCATAACTTTCAAGCCGGAGTTTCGATCATCGCACCATTTGTTGCCACGTGTTCGTCTCATCAAGCTCTTCAATTTCATCTAAACAAATTGGTAAGAAAATTCAAATTCCATGTCTAGTTCTCTCTTCTTTGCATTTTCGCAAATTTGGGCTTTTATATTGAGAGATTTTGTAATTTTGATGGTTTAGGGGGTATTCTAACGTTAGATAATTCTTAGATTTTATCCTAACCATCAATGATCAAGGTAAGAAAACTCTAAATCCTTGTGGTTTGTCCAATTTTGTAAACTCTAGTGTTAATTTTGATAAATTATATGAATTAGATTAAACTTGTGTTGAATTGGAGTTGAATTGGCAAATTAGAGCATTTGGAATCAATTTTTAGTGGCTGGGGCTTGTTGAATTGATTTGGAGACTTGGAGATTGTGGAGGAGAGAACTTTGTGGTGTCTTGTGGCTTTGAGAGGAATCGACTAAGGTATGATTTTTGTTTCTCGTAATTAATATATAATGTTGCGTGAAAACTTAGGCTAGTTGTCTTAGGATAGGTTTAAATGTTTGAATGGTTGGCTTTGATAGAATTGAGATATATGTATGTATATAATGAATTTGATAGTGAAATGGTTGTACTTGATGTAGTTATTATTTATATGTAGGTAACTAGGTATTAGATGAGTATGATGTTGAATTGATTAGTATTTGGTGAAATTGTTGAGTTTAATGGGATTTATGGTACGAAATTGATGAATTTATATGTTGGTATGTTGTGGAGTGATTGAAAATTATGTGGACATGATTTAGGAACTTTTTGAGGCTATTTTCATTATGAAACAATTGGTTTTGAATTGAGGATTTTGAAAAATTGGAGGTTTTGTATTTTTGAAAAAAAAAATTGATTTTTGGACCAACTTCAGTAGGCCATAACTTGGCTTCTGGAATCCTAAATCTTGTAAAACTTATTTTAAATTACAATTGGGTTTCTGAAGTTTATGACGTTCGAAGAACGAACTGAAAAGGATTTTTAACAAAAAAGTTATGCACTTTCGAAGTTTGGTGTGAAAAACTGATTTTTGAACTCATCACCTTTTTGGAGTTTCTGATAGGCATGTGATGAGTCTACATTTTATGATAATTTTTTGCTTGAATTGAGAAGATTTCATCACATAAACTTGCATCTATTCATTTGAATAGCATGCTTTTGTGAATATTCTCTAAATTACACCTAATGATTGAAAACATGCTTTTTTGTGCTTTAAATTGTCAATTTAATTCCACTTGTATTCCACTCGATGTTGTGATATATTTTGTTGAGTGGTTTTAGGACCAATAGGCAAGGATGGCTTTAGAGAAGTGGAAGAAAAATATGCAAAGTGGAAGATTACATGAAAAAACAAAGAAAAGCAACACACTGGTGTGTGCGTATGCACACCTTCCTATGCGTACGCAAAAGAGGAGTTTCACCAAGTGTGCATACGCACACATGCCTGTGCGTATGCACAAGTACAAATGCGTGTCTCAATTAAAATATCATGTGTTTCACATTTTTGGGGGCCTCTTTGGCCCAAACCTAAAAAGTATTGAACTCTATCAAAGGTGGACAACATACCAATACATAAATAGATCAAATTAACAAGTCCTATTAGGTTTTTAGTTAGTTGTTTTAGGAAAACACTCTCAATTTTCATTAGGGTTCTTAGTAGAGTTTGCTATTTTACGTCTTAATCTTGGATTCTAGCTTGTTTCTATTGTAAGTAGTCTTTAATTTTTTCTTCAATTATACTATATTTACTCATACTTTCTTATAATAGAAGTTACCTTGTTAGTTTAATTACTTTTGAATTTTTGAGTTTTTTGTTGACGAATTTGTTGTTTTAAGGTTTATATATGCTTGATTGAGTTGCTATTGTTCATTATTTACATTGATTTGTCATAATTTCAAATATCTTTTGAAATTTACTATGTTTTGTTATTATACCCACCAAGTGTTTGTGGAAATATCCATTATGAATATGGAGTAGATTTTCACTCCTTGACTTGGGGTCTAAGTAACTCAGATCCTAGAGTCATTAATGTCTAACATTAAGTGCTAATTTTAGGTTGTTAGTTGCTCTTGTTTCCACTAATGCTAGTTTTTTACTAAGTTTAATTAGTAAGTTAGCTAGGATTTGTGAATTAAGGCCAATTATGCTTACTTGACTTTTTCCATTGTTTAGGGATTAACTCATTGTAATTGTCATGGTTGTGGTTATGACAAGGATATAATTCCTTAACTCTCGACTCCAAGTTAAGGCTCTTTCATGCCTTGAATTACATCCTCGTTGACTTATTGCTCCAATCCTCTTTAATTTGCATTAATTATCTTTTGATCTAGTAATAACTTAGTAATTATTCTTATTCATGCTTGTTTAGTTTATTGTCTTGCTTGTTTGCTACTTTTGACTCTTTGTTATTTTATTGCTTTAGTTCATTTAATTTTTAATTCCTTTAATTTCCATTTTATGCTTGAGAACCCCAAATTCACAACCAAACTTGGACACTTGATTGCTAGTGAAAAATGACCCGGAAAGTAAAACTCCCAATTTTTATTGATTTGAATTGTGACATTATTCTTCTAAACTTTGATCCACGCTGTTTTGTCGGTTGGGAGCTATACTCGCAATGCATTCTACTCTTTTTAATTAGGTGAAAGAATTCCTAATGGACGATCCGGCGAGCATCAAGTTTTTGACACCGTTGCTGGGGACTATGCAATTGGGTGTCATATTTTTTGTTGTTATGAATATGTGAATATTGTGAATAGCTTCTTCTTGCTTGTTAGTTGACACTACTTGGTAGCTAGTGTTTTTAGTTTTGGTAGTTATTGTTAGTTGTTAGTTGTTAGTTTATTTCTTTAATTACTCTTGCTTTAGTATTTAATAGTTGCATGATTTCTATGATTCCTCAGTTGAATGACACAATCGCTTTCAGACCCGAGCTTGGCCCCATTTAATCCTGAGATAGAAAGAACTTTAACTTATATTAGGCAAGCTCGGTGCCGGTTAGGATTTGCACATAGTGAATCGGATTCTCTTGACGAGCAACCCGATTCACTGTTGCTCTCTAACCGTGATTCTCATTCTTCATTTAGCGAGGGAACCTTGTATTCTTCTATTGGAAGTTCTGAAGTTTTTGTGAGTGATTTAGGTGATGGAAGCACGGTGACACCACGGAGAGTCACTCTTAAGGAAGCGGGAGCTCTAAATATCACTTTGCAACCGCTACAAGTTCGTTACCCAAATTTGGATGCAAATTTTGAACTTAAGATTAGGTTAATCAACTTACTTCCTAAGTATCATGGGTTGCCGGGTGAAGATCCGCTTAAACATTTGAAGGACTTTCAAGTAGCGTGCTCAACTGCAAGGAGACATGGATCGGATGAGATAGCTGTGAAAGTTTTTGCTTTTTCTTTCTCTTTAGAGGAAAAAGCAAAGGAGTGGTTTTATACTCAACCGGATGAGGTGATAACCAACTGGGATTCGTTAAGGAAGAAGTTCCTAGAGAAGTTCTTTACACCTCAAAAGACGAACTGTTTGAGGAAAAAGATTTCTTGTATTATGCAAAAAGATGGAGAGACACTTTATGAGTATTGGAAACATTTTAAGAAGTTGCTTGAGTTTTGCCCTCATCATCGCATTGATGATTTGGTGCTCATACGTTATTTTTGTCAAGGCTTAGTTCTACAAAACAAGCTTCTAATTGACGCCTCAAGTGGAGGATCTCTAACTAAGCATAAAACTGCGGAAGAAGCATGGAAAGTCATCTTGGATTTAGCGAATTCAACACAACACTTGAGGATGAGAAATTCCCAACCAAAGTCTATTAGTGAGGTTTCTCCTTTCGGTAATGCTATCTTAACTAAGACACTTGGTGAAATGACCATTTTGTTGAGACAAATCCATCAAAGTCAATAAGTTCCACCAGTGCTCTTAACTCAACCTCAATCACCTCGAATTGAAGGACCTTCTAGACTATGTAGCATTTGTGTTTGTAGTAGCCATTACACCAATGAATGTCCACAAATTTAAGAGGATAATATATTGGCGGTAGCTAACCCTTATACACAAAGGTCAACCTTCCATCAAAGTAATCAAGGATCATATTAATATGGAGGAAATCAAGGTCAAGGGTGGAGAGATAACTCTAACCAAAGATGGCAACAACCCTCTCAAAATCACTTTTTTCAATCCCAACAAGCTTACTACCAGTAATCATCTCAAAATCAACAACCCTAATTCTACCAACCACCACAATCCCACCAACAACCATACCAACGACAAAGACCACCCCACTCACAATCAAACTAACAGACACATCACCAACCACCATATTAATCCCCACCTCAATTAAGATACCAACCACCACACACTAGACCAACTGGTAGCACGAAATTGTGATCACTACTTTTACACAAAACAATCCCCGGTAATGAATCCAAAAACTTGGTGCTCAATACCATGGCATAAACACAACTTCGCACAACTAACCAGCAAGTGCACTGGGTCGTCCAAGTAATACCTTACGTGAGTAAGGGTCGATCCCACGGAGATTGTTGGTATGAAGCAAGCTATGGTCACCTTGTAAATCTTAGTCAGGCAGACTCAAATGGGTATAGTGATATACGAATAAAGCATAAAGATAAAGATAGAGGTACTTATGTAATTCATTGGTAGGAACTTCAGATAAGCGTATGAAGATGCCTTCCCTTCCGTCTCTCTGCTTTCCTACTGTCTTCATCCAATCCTTCTTACTCCTTTCCATGGCAAGCTTATGTAGGGTTTCACCGTTGTCAGTGGCTACCTCCCATCCTCTCAGTGAAAACGTTCCTATGCTCTGTCACAGCATATGGCTAATCAGCTGTCGGTTCTCGGTTAGGCCGGAATAGAATCCAGTGATTCTTTTGCGTCTGTCACTAACGCCCCGCCTGCTAGGAGTTTGAAGCACGTCACAGTCATTCAATCATTGAATCCTACTCAGAATACCACAGACAAGGTTAGACCTTCCGGATTCTCTTGAATGCCGCCATCAGTTCTCGCCTATACCACGAAGACTCTGATCTCACGAAATGGCTGGCTCGTTTGTCAGGCGAGCACTCGGTTGTCAGGCGATCAACCATGCATCGTGTATCAGGAATCCAAGAGATATTCACTAGAGCCTTGATTGCTGGTAGAACAAAAGTGGTTGTCAGTCACCTTGTTCATGGGTGAGAATGATGATGAGTGTCACGGATCATCACATTCATCAAGTTGAAGAACAAGTGATATCTTGGACAAAGAACAAGCGGAATTGAATAGAAGAACAATAGTAATTGCATTAATACTCGAGGTACAGCAGAGCTCCACACCTTAATCTATGGTGTGTAGAAACTCCACCGTTGAAAATACATAAGAACAAGGTCTAGGCATGGCCGAATGGCCAGCCTCCCAAAGTGAGTTCAATCATAAAAACATGATCAAAAGGCTCCCTAATACAATAGTAAAAGGTCCTACTTATAGAAAACTAGTAGCCTAGGGTTTACAGAGATGAGTAAATGACATAAAAATCCACTTCCGGGCCCACTTGGTGTGTGCTTGGGCTGAGCAATGAAGCATTTTCGTGTAGAGACTCTTCTTGGAGTTAAACGCCAGCTTTTATGCCAGTTTGGGCGTTTAACTCCCGTTTTGGTGCCAGTTCCGGCGTTTAACGCTGGAATTTCTGAGGGTGACTTTGAACGCCGGTTTGGGCCATCAAATCTTGGGCAAAGTATTTACTATCATATATTGCTGGAAAGGCCAGGATGTCTACTTTCCAATGCCGTTGAGAGCGCGCCAATTGGACTTCTGTATCTCCAGAAAATCCACTTCGAGTGCAGGGAGGTCAGAATCCAACAGCATCTGCAGTCCTTTTCAGTCTCTGAATCAGATTTTTGCTCAGGTCCCTCAATTTCAGCCAGAAAATACCTGAAATCACAGAAAAACACACAAACTCATAGTAAAGTCCAGAAAGTGAATTTTAACTAAAACTAATAAAAATATACTAAAAACTAACTAGATCATACTAAAAACATACTAAAAACAATGCCAAAAAGGGTACAAATTATCCGCTCATCACAACACCAAACTTAAATTGTTGCTTGTCCTCAAGCAACTGAAAATCAAATAAGATAAAAAGAAGAGAATATACTATAGACTCCAAATTATCAATGAAACTTAGCTCCAAATTAGATGAGCGGGACTAGTAGCTTTTTGCCTCCGAACAGTTTTGGCATCTCACTTTATCCTTTGAAATTCAGAATGATTGGCTTCTTTAGGAACTCAGAATCCAGATAGTGTTATTGATTCTCCTAGTTAAGTATGGTAATTCTTGAACACAGCTACTTATTGAGTCTTGGCCGTGGCCCAAAGCACTCTGTCTTCCAGTATTACCACCGGATACATACATGCCACAGACACATAATTGGGTGAACCTTTTCAGATTGTGACTCAGCTTTGCTAAAGTCCCCAATTAGAGGTGTCCAGGGTTCTTAAGCACACTCTTTTTGCCTTGGATCACAACTTTATTTCTTTCTTTTTCTTTTCTTTTTCTTTCTCCCCTTTTTTTTTCTTTTTCGTTTTTCTCCTTTTTCTCTCTTTTTTTTTTGTATTCACTGCTTTTTCTTGCTTCAAGAATCATTTTTATGATTTTTCAGATCCTCAGTAACATGTCTCCTTTTTCATCATTCTTTCAAGAGCCAACAATTTTAACATTCATGAACAACAAATTCAAAAGACATATGCACTGTTTAAGCATACATTCAGAAAACAAAAAGTATTGTCACCACATCAAACTAATTAAGCTAGTTTTAAAGATGAATTCAAAATCCTGTACTTCTTGTTCTTTTGTGATAAAAACAGTTTTCATTTAAGAAAGGTGATGGATTCATAGGACATTCATAGCTTTAAGGCATAGACACTAAGACACTAATGATCACAAGACACAAACATGGATAAACATAAGCATGAATTTTCGAAAAACAGAAAAATAAAGAACAAGGAGATTAAAGAACGGGTCCACCTTAGTGATGGCGGCTCTTTCTTCCTTTTGAAGATCCTATGGAGTGCTTGAGCTCCTCAATGTCTCTTCCTTGTCTTTGTTACTCCTCTCTCATGATCCTTTGATCTTCTCTAATTTCATGGAGGATGATGGAGTGTTCTTGATGCTCCACCCTTAGTTGTCCCATGTTGGAACTCAGTTCTCCTAGGGAGGTGTTCAGTTGCTCCCAATAGTTTTGTGGAGGAAAGTGCATCCCTTGAGGAATCTCAGGGATCTCATGATGAGAGGGGTCTCTTGTGTGCTCCATCTTTTTCTTAGTGATGGGCTTATCCTCATCAATGGGGATGTCTCCCTCTATGTCAACTCCAACAGAATAACAGAGGTGACAAATGAGATGAGGAAAGGCTAACCTTGCTAAGGTAGAGGACTTGTCCGCCACCTTATAGAGTTCTTGGGCTATAACCTCATGAACTTCCACTTCTTCTCCAATCATGATGCTATGAATCATGATGGCCCGGTCTAGAGTAACTTCGGACCGGTTGCTAGTGGGAATGATTGAGCGTTGGATAAACTCCAACCATCCTCTAGCCACGGGTTTGAGGTCATGCCTTCTCAATTGAACCGGCTTCCCTCTTGAATCTCTCTTCCATTGAGCGCCCTCTTCACAAATGTCAGTGAGGACTTGGTCCAACATTTGATCAAAGTTGACCCTTCTAGTGTAAGGATGTTCATCTCCTTGCATCATAGGCAAGTTGAATGCCAACCTTACATTTTTCGGACTAAAATCCAAGTATTTCCCCCGAACCATAGTAAGATAATTCTTTGGATCCGGGTTCACACTTTGATCATGGTTCTTGGTGATCCATGCATTGGCATAGAACTCTTGAACCATTAAGATTCTGACTTGTTGAATGGGGTTGGTAAGAATTTCCCAACCTCTTCTTCGGATCTCATGTCGGATCTCCGGATATTCACTCTTTTTGAGTGAAAAAGGGACCTCGGGGATCACTGGTGCACGAAATTGTGATCAATACTTTTCAAAACAATCCCTAGTAATGGCTCCAAAGACTTGGTGCTCAATACCATGGCATAAACACAACTTCGCACAACTAACCAGCAAGTGCACTGGGTCGTCCAAGTAATAAACCTTACGCGAGTAAGGGTCGATCCCACGGAGATTGGTGGTATGAAGCAAGCTATGGTCATCTTGTAAATCTCAGTCAGGCAGACTTAAATGGGTATAGTGATAAACGAATAAAGCATAAAGATAAAGATAGAGATACTTATGTATATCATTGGTGTAAGAGCTTCAGACAAGCGTATGAAGATGCCTTCCCTTCCGTCTCTCTGCTTTCCTACTGCCTTCATCCAATCCTTCTTACTCCTTTCCATGGCAAGCTCGTGTAGGGTTTCACTGTTGTCAGCAGCTACCTCCCATCCTCTCAGTGAAAATACGTCCCTGATGCTCTGTCACAGTATAGGCTAATCATCTGTCGGTTCTCGTTCAGGCCGGAATAATATCCATTGATACTTTTGCGTCTGTCACTAACGCCCTAGCCTGCTAGGAGTTTGAAGCACGTCACAGTCATTCAATCATTGAATCCTACTCAGAATACCACAGACAAGGTTAGACCTTCCGGATTCTCTTGAATGCCGCCATCAGTTCTTGCCTATACCACGAAGACTCTGATCTCACGGAATGGCTGGCTCGTTTGTCAGGCGAGCACTCGGTTGTCAGGCGATCAACCATGCATCGTGTATCAGGAATCCAAGAGATATTCACTAGAGCCTTGATTGCTGGTAGAACAAAAGTGGTTGTCAGTCACCTTGTTCATGGGTGAGAATGATGATGAGTGTCACGGATCATCACATTCATCAAGTTGAAGAACAAGTGATATCTTGGACAAAGAACAAGCGGAATTGAATAGAAGAACAATAGTAATTGCATTAATACTCGAGGTACAGCAGAGCTCCACACCTTAATCTATGGTGTGTAGAAACTCCACCGTTGAAAATACATAAGAACAAGGTCTAGGCATGGCCGAATGGCCAGCCTCCCAAAGTGAGTTCAATCATAAAAACATGATCAAAAGGCTCCCTAATACAATAGTAAAAGGTCCTACTTATAGAAAACTAGTAGCCTAGGGTTTACAGAGATGAGTAAATGACATAAAAATCCACTTCCGGGCCCACTTGGTGTGTGCTTGGGCTGAGCAATGAAGCATTTTCGTGTAGAGACTCTTCTTGGAGTTAAACGCCAGCTTTTATGCCAGTTTGGGCGTTTAACTCCCGTTTTGGTGCCAGTTCCGGCGTTTAACGCTGGAATTTCTGAGGGTGACTTTGAACGCCGGTTTGGGCCATCAAATCTTGGGCAAAGTATTTACTATCATATATTGCTGGAAAGGCCAGGATGTCTACTTTCCAATGCCGTTGAGAGCGCGCCAATTGGACTTCTGTATCTCCAGAAAATCCACTTCGAGTGCAGGGAGGTCAGAATCCAACAGCATCTGCAGTCCTTTTCAGTCTCTGAATCAGATTTTTGCTCAGGTCCCTCAATTTCAGCCAGAAAATACCTGAAATCACAGAAAAACACACAAACTCATAGTAAAGTCCAGAAAAGTGAATTTTAACTAAAAACTAATAAAAATATACTAAAAACTAACTAGATCATACTAAAAACATACTAAAAACAATGCCAAAAAGGGTACAAATTATCCGCTCATCACAACACCAAACTTAAATTGTTGCTTGTCCTCAAGCAACTGAAAATCAAATAAGATAAAAAGAAGAGAATATACTATAGACTCCAAATTATCAATGAACTTAGCTCCAAATTAGATGAGCGGGACTAGTAGCTTTTTGCCTCCGAACAGTTTTGGCATCTCACTTTATCCTTTGAAATTCAGAATGATTGGCTTCTTTAGGAACTCAGAATCCAGATAGTGTTATTGATTCTCCTAGTTAAGTATGGTAATTCTTGAACACAGCTACTTATTGAGTCTTGGCCGTGGCCCAAAGCACTCTGTCTTCCAGTATTACCACCGGATACATACATGCCACAGACACATAATTGGGTGAACCTTTTCAGATTGTGACTCAGCTTTGCTAAAGTCCCAAATTAGAGGTGTCCAGGGTTCTTAAGCACACTCTTTTTGCCTTGGATCACAACTTTATTTCTTTCTTTTTCTTTTCTTTTTCTTCTCCCCTTTTTTTTCTTTTTCGTTTTTCTCCTTTTTCTCTCTTTTTTTTTTGTATTCACTGCTTTTTCTTGCTTCAAGAATCATTTTTATGATTTTTCAGATCCTCAGTAACATGTCTCCTTTTTCATCATTCTTTCAAGAGCCAACAATTTTAACATTCATGAACAACAAATTCAAAAGACATATGCACTGTTTAAGCATACATTCAGAAAACAAAAAGTATTGTCACCACATCAAACTAATTAAGCTAGTTTTAAAGATGAATTCAAAATCCTGTACTTCTTGTTCTTTTGTGATAAAAACAGTTTTCATTTAAGAAAGGTGATGGATTCATAGGACATTCATAGCTTTAAGGCATAGACACTAAGACACTAATGATCACAAGACACAAACATGGATAACATAAGCATGAATTTTCGAAAAACAGAAAAATAAAGAACAAGGAGATTAAAGAACGGGTCCACCTTAGTGATGGCGGCTCTTTCTTCCTTTTGAAGATCCTATGGAGTGCTTGAGCTCCTCAATGTCTCTTCCTTGTCTTTGTTACTCCTCTCTCATGATCCTTTGATCTTCTCTAATTTCATGGAGGATGATGGAGTGTTCTTGATGCTCCACCCTTAGTGTCCCATGTTGGAACTCAGTTCTCCTAGGGAGGTGTTCAGTTGCTCCCAATAGTTTTGTGGAGGAAAGTGCATCCCTTGAGGAATCTCAGGGATCTCATGATGAGAGGGGTCTCTTTTGTGCTCCATCTTTTTCTTAGTGATGGGCTTATCCTCATCAATGGGGATGTCTCCCTCTATGTCAACTCCAACAGAATAACAGAGGTGACAAATGAGATGAGGAAAGGCTAACCTTGCTAAGGTAGAGGACTTGTCCGCCACCTTATAGAGTTCTTGGGCTATAACCTCATGAACTTCCACTTCTTCTCCAATCATGATGCTATGAATCATGATGGCCCGGTCTAGAGTAACTTCGGACCGGTTGCTAGTGGGAATGATTGAGCGTTGGATAAACTCCAACCATCCTCTAGCCACGGGTTTGAGGTCATGCCTTCTCAATTGAACCGGCTTCCCTCTTGAATCTCTCTTCCATTGAGCGCCCTCTTCACAAATGTCAGTGAGGACTTGGTCCAACATTTGATCAAAGTTGACCCTTCTAGTGTAAGGATGTTCATCTCCTTGCATCATAGGCAAGTTGAATGCCAACCTTACATTTTTCGGACTAAAATCCAAGTATTTCCCCCGAACCATAGTAAGATAATTCTTTGGATCCGGGTTCACACTTTGATCATGGTTCTTGGTGATCCATGCATTGGCATAGAACTCTTGAACCATTAAGATTCTGACTTGTTGAATGGGGTTGGTAAGAATTTCCCAACCTCTTCTTCGGATCTCATGTCGGATCTCCGGATATTCACTCTTTTTGAGTGAAAAAGGGACCTCGGGGATCACTGGTGCACGAAATTGTGATCAATACTTTTCAAAACAATCCCTAGTAATGGCTCCAAAGACTTGGTGCTCAATACCATGGCATAAACACAACTTCGCACAACTAACCAGCAAGTGCACTGGGTCGTCCAAGTAATAAACCTTACGCGAGTAAGGGTCGATCCCACGGAGATTGGTGGTATGAAGCAAGCTATGGTCATCTTGTAAATCTCAGTCAGGCAGACTTAAATGGGTATAGTGATAAACGAATAAAGCATAAAGATAAAGATAGAGATACTTATGTATATCATTGGTGTAAGAGCTTCAGACAAGCGTATGAAGATGCCTTCCCTTCCGTCTCTCTGCTTTCCTACTGCCTTCATCCAATCCTTCTTACTCCTTTCCATGGCAAGCTCGTGTAGGGTTTCACTGTTCAGCAGCTACCTCCCATCCTCTCAGAAAATACGTCCCTGATGCTCTGTCACAGTATAGGCTAATCATCTGTCGTTCTCGTTCAGGCCGGAATATCCATGATACTTTTGCGTCTGTCACTAACGCCCTAGCCTGCTAGGAGTTTGAAGCACGTCACAGTCATTCAATCATTGAATCCTACTCAGAATACCACAGACAAGGTTAGACCTTCCGGATTCTCTTGAATGCCGCCATCAGTTCTTGCCTATACCACGAAGACTCTGATCTCACGGAATGGCTGGCTCGTTTGTCAGGCGAGCACTCGGTTGTCAGGCGATCAACCATGCATCGTGTATCAGGAATCCAAGAGATATTCACTAGAGCCTTGATTGCTGGTAGAACAAAGTGGTTTGTCAGTCACCTTGTTCATGGGTGAGAATGATGATGAGTGTCACGGATCATCACATTCATCAAGTTGAAGAACAAGTGATATCTTGGACAAAGAACAAGCGGAATTGAATAGAAGAACAATAGTAATTGCATTAATACTCGAGGTACAGCAGAGCTCCACACCTTAATCTATGGTGTGTAGAAACTCCACCGTTGAAATACATAGAACAAGTCTAGGCATGGCCGAATGGCCAGCCTCCCAAAGTGAGTTCAATCATAAACATGATCAAAGGCTCCCTAATACAATAGTAAAAGGTCCTACTTATAGAAAACTAGTAGCCTAGGGTTTACAGAGATGAGTAAATGACATAAAAATCCACTTCCGGGCCCACTTGGTGTGTGCTTGGGCTGAGCATGAAGCATTTTCGTGTAGAGACTCTTCTTGGAGTTAAACGCCAGCTTTTATGCCATTTGGGCGTTTAACTCCCGTTTTGGTGCCAGTTCCGGCGTTTAACGCTGGAATTTCTGAGGGTGACTTTGACGCCGGTTTGGGCCATCAATCTTGGGCAAAGTATTTACTATCATATATTGCTGGAAAGGCCAGGATGTCTACTTTCCAATGCCGTTGAGAGCGCGCCAATTGGACTTCTGTATCTCCAGAAAATCCACTTCGAGTGCAGGGAGGTCAGAATCCCAACAGCATCTGCAGTCCTTTCAGTCTCTGAATCAGATTTTGCTCAGGTCCCTCAATTTCAGCCAGAAATACCTGAAATCACAAAAAACACACAAACTCATAGTAAAGTCCAGAAAGTGAATTTTAACTAAAAACTAATAAAATATACTAAAAACTAACTAGATCATACTAAAAACATACTAAAACAATGCCAAAAGGGTACAATTATCCGCTCATCACACACCAAACTTAAATTGTTGCTTGTCCTCAAGCACTGAAAATCAAATAAGATAAAAAGAAGAGAATATACTATAGACTCCAAATTATCAATGAAACTTAGCTCCAAATTAGATGAGCGGGACTAGTAGCTTTTTGCCTCCGAACAGTTTTGGCATCTCACTTTATCCTTTGAAATTCAGAATGATTGGCTTCTTTAGGAACTCAGAATCCAGATAGTGTTATTGATTCTCCTAGTTAAGTATGGTAATTCTTGAACACAGCTACTTATTGAGTCTTGGCCGTCCCAAAGCACTCTGTCTTCCAGTATTACCACCGGATACATACATGCCACAGACACATAATTGGGTGACCTTTTCAGATTGTGACTCAGCTTTGCTAAAGTCCCAATTAGAGGTCCAGGGTTCTTAAGCACACTCTTTTTGCCTTGGATCACAACTTTATTTCTTTCTTTTTCTTTTCTTTTTCTTTCTCCCCTTTTTTTCTTTTCCCTTTTTCCTCTTTTTCTCTCTTTTTTTTTTGTAGTTCACTGCTTTTGCTTGCTTCAAGAATCATTTTTATGATTTTTCAGATCTCAGTAACATGTCTCCTTTTTCATCATTCTTCAAGAGCCAACAATTTTAACATTCATGAACACAAATTCAAAAGACATATGCACTGTTTAAGCATACATCAGAAAACAAAAAGTATTGTCACCACATCAAACTAATTAAGCTAGTTTTAAAGATGAATTCAAAATCCTGTACTTCTTGTTCTTTTGTGATAAAAATTTTCATTTAAGAAAGGTGATGGATTCATAGGACATTCATAGCTTTAAGGCATAGACACTAAGACACTAATGATCACAAGACACAAACATGGATAAACATAAGCATGAATTTTCGAAAAACAGAAAATAAAGAACAAAGGAGATTAAAGAACGGTCCACCTTAGTGATGGCGGCTCTTCTTCCTTTTGAAGATCCTATGGAGTGCTTGAGCTCCTCAATGTCTCTTCCTTGTCTTTGTTACTCCTCTCTCATGATCCTTTGATCTTCTCTAATTTCATGGAGGATGATGGAGTGTTCTTGATCTCCCCCCTTAGTTGTCCCATGTTGGAACTCAGTTCTCCTAGGGAGGTGTTCAGTTGCTCCAATAGTTTTGGGAGGAAAGTGCATCCCTTGAGGAATCTCAGGATCTCATGAGAGAGGGTCTCTTTTGTGCTCCATCTTTTCTTAGTGATGGGCTTATCCTCATCAATGGGGATGTCTCCCTCTATGTCAACTCCAACAAATAACAGAGGTGACAAATGATATGAGGAAAGGCTACCTTGCTAAGGTAGAGGACTTGTCCGCCACC